>NW_027422719.1:207864-289862 GCF_048934315.1 Petromyzon marinus | reverse complement strand
AACCGCCCGGGACCGCCCCGGACCGCTCGGGACCGCCTCGGACCGCTCGGGACCGCCCAGGACCGCCCGGGACCGCCCTGGACCGCCCGGGACCGCCCTGGAACGCCCGGGACTGCCCGGGACCGCCCGGACCGCCCGGGACCGCCCGGGACCGCCCAGGACCGCCCAGGACCGCCCGGGACCGCCCGGGACCGCCCCGGACCGCCCGGGACCGCCTCGGACCGCCCGGGACCGCCCAGGACCGCCAGGGACCGCCCCGGACCGCCCGGGACCGCCTTGGAACGCCCGGGACCGCCCTGGAATGCCCGGGACCGCTCGGGACCGCCCGGGACCGCCCGGACCGCCCGGGACCGCCTCGGACCGCCCAGGACCGCCCAGGACCGCCCTGGTATGCCCGGGACCGCCCGGGACAGCCCGGGACCGCCCCGACCGCCCGGGACCGCCTTGGACTGCCCGGGACCGCCCAGGACCGCCCGGGACCGCCCTGGACCGCCCGGGACCGCCCTGGAACGCCCGGGACCGCCCGGGACCGCCCGGGACCGCCCGGGACCGCCCGGGACCGCCTGGGACCGCCCGAGACCGCCCCAGACCGCCCGGGACCGCCCGGGACCGCGCGGGACCACACGGGACCGCCCGGACCGCCCGGGACCGCCCGGGACCGCCCCGGACCACCCGGGACCGCCTCGGACCGCCCGAGACCGCCCAGGACCGCCCGGGACCGCCCGGACCACCCGGGACCGCCCCGGACCGCCCGTGACCGCCCTAGAACGCCCGGGACCGCCCGGGACCGCCCGGGACTGCCCCGGACCGCCCGGGACCACCTCGGACCGCCCGGGACCGCCCAGGACTGCCCGGGACTGCCCTGGACCGCCCGCGACCGCCCTGGAACGCCCGGGACCGCCCGGGACCGCCCGGGACCGGCTGGGACCGCCCTGGACCGCCAAGGACCCGCCCTGGAACGCCCGGGACCGCCCAGGACCGCCCAGAACCGCCCTGGACCGCCCGGGACCGCCCGAGACCGCCCGGGACCGCCCGGGACTGCCCGGGACCGCCCCGGACCGCCCGGGACCACACCCGGACCGCCCACGACCACACCCGGACCACCCGGGACCGCCCGGGATCGCCCGGGAACGCCCGGGACCGCCCCGGACCGCCCGGGACCGGCCGGGACCGCCCTGGACCGCCCGGGACCGCCTCGGACCGCCCGGGACCGCCCAGGACCGCCCGGGACCGCCCGGACCGCCCGCCGCGGGCCGCCTTGGACCGCCCGGGACTGCCCTGGAATGCCCGGGACCGCTCGGGACCGCCCGGGACCGCCCGGACCGCCCGGGACCGCCTCGGACCACCCGGGACCGCCCAGGACCGCCTGGAATGCCCGGGACCGCCCGGGACCGCCCGGGACCGCCCTGGACCGCCCGGGACCACCCTGGAACGCCTGGGACCGCCCGGGACCGCCCGGGACCGCCCGGGAACGCCCGGGGACCGCCCGGGACCACCCGGGACCGCCCGGGACCGCCCCGGACTGCCCGGGACCGCCCGGGACCGCCCGGGACCGCACGGGACCGCCCGGGACCGCCCGGGACCGCCCCGGACCGCCCGGGACCGCCTCGGACCGCCCGGGACCGCCCCGGACCGCCCGCGACCGCCCCGGACCGCCCGGGATCACCCTAGATCGCCCGGGACCGGCCGGGACCGCCCGGGACCGCCCCGGACCGCCCGGGACCGCCTCGGACCGCCCGGGACGGCCCAGGACCGCCCTGGACCGCCCTGGACCGCCCGGGACCACCCTGGAACGCCCGGGACCGCCCGGGACCGCCCGGGACCGCCCGGGACCGCCCGGGACCGCCCAGGACCGCCCGGGACCGCCAGGGACCGCCCCGGACCGCCCGGGACTGCCTCGGACCGGCCGGGACCGCCCAGGACCGCCCGGGACCGCCCTGGACTGCCCTGGACCGCCCGGGACCGCCCTAGAACGCCCGGGACCGCCCGGGACTGCCCGGGACCGCCCGGGACCGCCCGGGACCGCCCGGGACCGCGCAGGGCCGCCCTGGAACGCCCGGGACCGCCCGGGACCGCCCGGGACCGCCCGGGACCGCCCTGGACCGCCCGGGACCGCCCTGGAACGCCTGGGACCGCCCGGGACCGCCCGGGACCGCCCAGGACCGCCCGGGACCGCCTGGGACCGCACGGGACCGCCCCAGACCGCCCTGGACCGCCCGGGACCACCCGGGACCGCCCAGGACCGCCCGGGACCGCACGGGACCGCCCGGGACCACCCGGGACCGCCCCGGACCGCCCGGGACCGCCTCGGACTGCCCAGGACTGCCCAGGACCGCTCGGAACCGCCCCGGACCGCCCGTGACCGCCCTAGAACGCCCGGGACCGCCCGGGACCGCCCGGGACCGCCCCGGACCGCCCGGGACCACCTCGGACCGCCCGGGACCGCCCAGGACTGCCCGGGACCGCCCTGGACCGCCCGCGACCGCCCTGGAACGCCCGGGACCGCCCGGGACCGCCCGGGACCGCCTGGGACCGCCCTGGACCGCCAAGGACCGCCCTGGAACGCCCGGGACCGCCCAGGACCGCCCAGAACGCCCTGGACCGCCCGGGACCGCCCGAGACCGCCCGGGACCGCCCGGGACCGCCCGGACCGCCCGGGACCGCCTCGGACTGCCCAGGACTGCCCAGGACCGCCCGGAACCGCCCCGGACCGCCCGTGACCGCCCTAGAACGCCCGGGACCGCCCGGGACCGCCCGGGACCGCCCCGGACCGCCCGGGACCACCTCGGACCGCCCGGGACCGCCCAGGACTGCCCGGGACCGCCCTGGACCGCCCGCGACCGCCCTGGAACGCCCGGGACCGCCCGGGACCGCCCGGGACCGCCTGGGACCGCCTGGACCGCCAAGGACCGCCCTGGAACGCCCGGGACCGCCCAGGACCGCCCAGAACCGCCCTGGACCGCCCGGGACCGCCCGAGACCGCCCGGGACCGCCCGGGACTGCCGGGACCGCCCCGGACCGCCCGGGACCGCACCCGGACCGCCCAGGACCACACCCGGACCACCCGGGACCGCCCCAGACCGCCCAGGACCGCCCGGGACCGCCCGGGACCGCCCGGGATCGCCCGGGACCGCCCGGGACCGCCCCGGACCGCCCGGGACCGGCCGGGACCGCCCCAGACCGCCCGGGACCGCCTCGGACCGCCCGGGACCGCCCAGGACCGCCCAGGACGCCCCGGACCGCCCGGGACCGCCTTGGACCGCCCGGGACCGCCCTGGAATGCCCGGGACCGCTCGGGACCGCCCGGGACCGCCCGGACCGCCCGGGACCGCCTCGGACCACCCGGGACCGCCCAGGCCGCCCTGGAATGCCCGGGACCGCCCGGGACCGCCCGGGACCGCCCTGGACCGCCCGGGACCGCCCTGGAACGCCTGGGACCGCCCGGACCGCCCGGTACCGCCCGGGGACGCCCGGGACCGCCCGGGACCACCCGGGACCGCCCGGGACCGCCCCGGACTGCCCGGGACCGCCCAGGACCGCCCGGGACCGCACGGGAGCGCCCGGGACCGCCCGGGACCGCCCCGGACCGCCTGGGACCGCCTCGGACCGCCCGGGACCGCCCCGGACCGCCCGCGACCGCCCAGGACCGCCCTGGACCGCCCTGGACCGCCCGGGACCACCCTGGAACGCCCGGGACCGCCCGGGATCGCCCGGGACCGCCCGGGACCGCCCGGGACCGCCCGGGACCGCCCAGGGCCGCCCGGGACCGCCAGGGACCGCCCCGGACCGCCCGGGACTGCTCGGACCGGCCGGGACCGCCCAGGACCGCCCGGGACCGCCCTGGACCGCCCTGGACCGCCCGGGACCGCCCCAGAACGCCCGGGACCGCCCGGGACTGCCCGGGACCGCCCGGGACCGCCCGGGACCGCCCGGGACCGCGCAGGGCCGCCCTGGAACGCCTGGGACCGCCCGGGACCGCCCGGGACCGCCCTGGACCGCCCGGGACCGCCCTGCAACGCCTGGGACCGCCCGGGACCGCCCGGGACCGCCCAGGACCGCCCGGGACCGCCTGGGACCGCCCAGGACCGCCGCAGACCGCCCTGGACCGCCCGCGACCGCCCGGGGACCGCCCGGGACCGCCCGGGACCGCACGGGACCGCCCGGGACCGCCCGGGACCGCCCCGGACCGCCCGGGACCGCCTCGGACCGCCCAGGACTGCCCAGGACCGCCCGGAACCGCCCCGGACCACCCGGGACCGCCCCGGACGGCCCGGGACCGCCCTAGAACGCCCGGGACCGCCCGGGACCGCCCGGGACCGCCCCGGACCGCCCGGGACCGCCTCGGACCGCCCGGGACCGCCCAGGACCGCCCGGGACCGCCCTGGACCGCCCGGGACCGCCCTGCAACGCCCGAGACCACCCGGGACCGCCCCGGACCGCCCGGGACCGCCCGGGACCGCCCCGGACCGCCCGGGACCGCACCGGACCGCCCGGGACCGCCCGGGACCGCCCGGGACCGCACGGGACCGCCCAGGACTGCCCGGGACCGCCCGGGACCGCCCGGGACCGCCCGGACCGCCCGGGACCGCCTCGGGACCTCCCGGGACCCGCCCAGGACCGCCCGGGACCGCCCTGGACCGCCCTGGACCGCCCGGGACCGCCCTGGAACGCCCGGGACCGCCCGGGACCGCCCGGGACCGCCCGGGACCACCCGGGACCGCCGGGACCACGCAGGACCGCCCTGGAACACCCGGGACCGCCCGGGACCGCCCGGGACCGCCCTGGACCGCCCGGGACCGCCCTGGAACGCCCGGGACCGCCCGGGACCGCCCGGGACCGCCCGGGACCGCCCGGGACCGCCTGCGACCGCCCGGGACCGCCCCAGACCGCCCGGGACCGCCCGAGACCGCCCAGGACCGCCCGGGACCGCCCGGGACCGCCCGGGATCGCCCCGGGACCGCCCGGGACCGCCCCGGACCGCCCGGGACCGGCCGGGACCGCCCCAGACCGCCCGGGACCGCCTCGGACCGCCCGGGACCGCCCAGGACCGCCCAGGACCGCCCCGGACCGCCCGGGACCGCCTTGGACCGCCCGGGACCGCCCTGGAATGCCCGGGACCGCTCGGGACCGCCCGGGACCGCCCGGACCGCCCGGGACCGCCTCGGACCACCCGGGACCGCCCAGGACCGCCCTGGAATGCCCGGGACCGCCCGGGACCGCCCGGGACCGCCCTGGACCGCCCGGGACCGCCCTGGAATGCCTGGGACTGCCCGGGACCGCCCGGTACCGCCCGGGAACGCCCGGGACCGCCCGGGACCACCCGGGACCGCCCGGGACCGCCCCGGACTGCCCGGGACCGCCCAGGACCGCCCGGGACCGCACGGGAGCGCCCGGGACCGCCCGGGACCGCCCCGGACCGCCTGGGACCGCCTCGGACCGCCCGGGACCGCCCCGGACCGCCCGCGACCGCCCAGGACCGCCCTGGACCGCCCTGGACCGCCCGGGACCACCCTGGAACGCCCGGGACCGCCCGGGATCGCCCGGGACCGCCCGGGACCGCCCGGGACCGCCCGGGACCGCCCAGGACCGCCCGGGACCGCCAGGGACCGCCCCGGACCGCCCGGGACTGCCTCGGACCGGCCGGGACCGCCCAGGACCGCCCGGGACCGCCCTGGACCGCCCTGGACCGCCCGGGACCGCCCCAGAACGCCCGGGACCGCCCGGGACTGCCCGGGACCGCCCGGGACCGCCCGGGACCGCCCGGGACCGCGCAGGGCCGCCCTGGAACGCCTGGGACCGCCCGGGACCGCCCGGGACCGCCCTGGACCGCCGGGACCGCCCTGCAACGCCTGGGACCGCCCGGGACCGCCCGGGACCGCCCAGGACCGCCCGGGACCGCCTGGGACCGCCCAGGACCGCCGCAGACCGCCCTGGACCGCCCGCGACCGCCCGGGACCGCCCGGGACCGCCCGGGACCGCCCCGGACCGCCCGGGACCGCCTCGGACCGCCCAGGACTGCCCAGGACCGCCCGGAACCGCCCCGGACCACCCGGGACCGCCCCGGACGGCCCGGGACCGCCCTAGAACGCCCGGGACCGCCCGGGACCGCCCGGGACCGCCCCGGACCGCCCGGGACCGCCTCGGACCGCCCGGGACCGCCCAGGACCGCCCGGGACCGCCCTGGACCGCCCGGGACCGCCCTGCAACGCCCGAGACCACCCGGGACCGCCCCGGACCGCCCGGGACCGCCCGGGACCGCCCCGGACCGCCCGGGACCGCACCGGACCGCCCGGGACCGCCCGGGACCGCCCGGGACCGCACGGGACCGCCCAGGACTGCCCGGGACCGCCCGGGACCGCCCGGGACCGCCCCGGACCGCCCGGGACCGCCTCGGACCTCCCGGGACCGCCCAGGACCGCCCGGGACCGCCCTGGACCGCCCTGGACCGCCCGGGACCGCCCTGGAACGCCCGGGACCGCCCGGGACCGCCCGGGACCGCCCGGGACCACCCGGGACCGCCGGGACCACGCAGGACCGCCCTGGAACACCCGGGACCGCCCGGGACCGCCCGGGACCGCCCTGGACCGCCCGGGACCGCCCTGGAACGCCCGGGACCGCCCGGGACCGCCCGGGACCGCCCGGGACCGCCCGGGACCGCCTGCGACCGCCCGGGACCGCCCCAGACCGCCCGGGACCGCCCGAGACCGCCCAGGACCGCCCGGGACCGCCCGGGACCGCCCGGGATCGCCCGGGACCGCCCGGGACCGCCCCGGACCGCCCGGGACCGGCCGGGACCGCCCCAGACCGCCCGGGACCGCCTCGGACCGCCCGGGACCGCCCAGGACCGCCCAGGACCGCCCCGGACCGCCCGGGACCGCCTTGGACCGCCCGGGACCGCCCTGGAATGCCCGGGACCGCTCGGGACCGCCCGGGACCGCCCGGACCGCCCGGGACCGCCTCGGACCACCCGGGACCGCCCAGGACCGCCCTGGAATGCCCGGGACCGCCCGGGACCGCCCGGGACCGCCCTGGACCGCCCGGGACCGCCCTGGAATGCCTGGGACTGCCCGGGACCGCCCGGTACCGCCCGGGAACGCCCGGGACCGCCCGGGACCACCCGGGACCGCCCGGGACCGCCCCGGACTGCCCGGGACCGCCCAGGACCGCCCGGGACCGCACGGGAGCGCCCGGGACCGCCCGGGACCGCCCCGGACCGCCTGGGACCGCCTCAGACCGCCCGGGACCGCCCCGGACCGCCCGCGACCGCCCCGGACCGCCCGGGACCACCCTAGATCGCCCGGGACCGGCCGGGACCGCCCGGGACCGCCCCGGACCGCCCGGGACCGCCTCGAACCGCCCGGGACCGCCCAGGACCGCCCTGGACCGCCCTGGACCGCCCGGGACCACCCTGGAACGCCCGGGACCGCCCGGGATCGCCCGGGACCGCCCGGGACCGCCCGGGACCGCCCGGGACCGCCCAGGACCGCCCGGGACCGCCAGGGACCGCCCCGGACCGCCCGGGACTGCCTCGGACCGGCCGGGGACCGCCCAGGACCGCCCGGGACCGCCCTGGACCGCCCTGGACCGCCCGGGACCGCCCCAGAACGCCCGGGACCGCCCGGGACTGCCCGGGACCGCCCGGGACCGCCCGGGACCGCCCGGGACCGCGCAGGGCCGGCCCTGGAACGCCTGGGACCGCCCGGGACCGCCCGGGACCGCCCTGGACCGCCCGGGACCGCCCTGGAACGCCTGGGACCGCCCGGGACCGCCCGGGACCGCCCAGGACCGCCCGGGACCGCCTGGGACCGCCCAGGACCGCCGCAGACCGCCCTGGACCGCCCGGGACCGACCGGGACCGCCCGGGACCGCCCGGGACCGCACGGGACCGCCTGGGACCGCCCGGGACCGCCCGGGACCGCCTCGGACCGCACAGGACTGCCCAGGACCGACCGGAACCGCCCCGGACCACCCGGGTCCGCCCCGGACGGCCCGGGACCGCCCTAGAACGCCCGGGACCGCCCGGGACCGCCCGGGACCGCCCCGGACCGCCCGGGACCGCCTCGGACCGCCCGGGACCGCCCAGGACCGCCCGGGACCGCCCTGGAACGCCTGGGACCGCCCGGGACCGCCCGGGACCGCCCAGGACTGCCGCAGACCGCCCTGGACCGCCCGGGACCGCCCGGGACCGCCCGGGACCGACCGGGACCGCACGGGACCGCCCGGGACCGCCCGGGACCGCCCCGGACCGCCCGGGACCGCCTCGGACCGCCCAGGACTGCCCAGGACCGCCCGGAACCGCCCCGGACCACCCGGGACCGCCCCGGACGGCCCGGGACCGCCCTAGAACGCCCGGGACCGCCCGGGACCGCCCGGGACCGCCCCGGACCGCCCGGGACCGCCTCGGACCGCCCGGGACCGCCCCAGGACCGCCCGGGACCGCCCTGGACCGCCCGGGACCGCCCTGCAACGCCCGAGACCACCCGGGACCGCCCCGGACCGCCCGGGACCGCCCGGGACCGCCCGGACCGCCCGGGACCGCACCGGACCGCCCGGGACCGCCCGGGACCGCCCGGGACCGCACGGGACCGCCCAGGACTGCCCGGGACCGCCCGGGACCGCCTGGGACCGGCCTGGACCGCCCGGGACTGCCCGGGACCGCCCGGGACCGCCCGGGACCGCCCGGGACCGCCCCGGACCGCCCGGGACCGCCTCGGACCTCCCGGGACCGCCCAGGACCGCCCGGGTCCGCCCTGGACCGCCCTGGACCGCCCGGGACCGCCCTGGAACGCCCAGGACCGCCCGGGACCGCCCGGGACCGCCCGGGACCGCCCGGGACCGCCCCGGACCGCCCGGACCGCCTCGGACCGCCCAGGACTGCCCAGGACCGCCCGGAACCGCCCCGGACCACCCGGGACCGCCTCGGACGGCCCGGGACCGCCCTAGAACGCCCGGGACCGCCCGGGACCGCCCGGGACCGCCCCGGACCGCCCGGGACCGCCTCGGACCGCCCGGGACCGCCCAGGACCGCCCGGGACCGCCCTGGACCGCCCGGGACCGCCCTGCAACGCCCGAGACCACCCGGGACCGCCCGGACCGCCCGGGACCGCCTGGGACCGCCCCGGACCGCCCGGGACCGCACCGGACCGCCCGGGACCGCCCGGGACCGCCCGGGACCGCACGGGACCGCCCAGGACTGCCCGGGACCGCCCGGGACCGCCCGGGACCGGGCCTGGACCGCCCGGGACTGCCCGGGACCGCCCGGGACCGCCGGGACCGCCCGGGACCGCCCCGGACCGCCCGGGACCGCCTCGGACCTCCGGGACCGCCCAGGACCGCCCGGGACCGCCCTGGACCGCCCTGGACCGCCCGGGACCGCCCTGGAACGCCCGGGACCGCCCGGGACCGCCCGGGACCGCCCGGGACCACCCGGGACCGCCCGGGACCACGCAGGACCGCCCTGGAACACCCGGGACCGCCCAGGACCGCCCGGGACCGCCCTGGACCGCCCGGGACCGCCCTGGAACGCCCGGGACCGCCCGGGACCGCCCGGGACCGCCCGGGACCGCCCGGGACCGCCTGCGACCGCCCGGGACCGCCCCAGACCGCCCGGGACCGCCCGGGACCGCCCGGGACCGCACGGGACCGCCCGGGACCGCCCGGGACCGCCCCGGACCGCCCGGGACCGCCTCGGACCGCCCGGGACCGCCCTGGACCGCCCGGGACCGCCCCGGACCACCCGGAACCGCCCCGGACCGCCCGGGACCGCCCTAGAACGCCCGGGACCGGCGGGAACGCCCGGGACCGCCCCGGACCGCCCGGAACCGCCTCGGACCGCCCGGACCGCCCAGGACCGCCCGGAACCGCCCTGGACCGCCCGGGACCGCCCTGGAACGCCCGGGACCGCCCGGGACCGCCCAGGACCGCCCGGGACTGCCCGGGACCGCCCGGGACCGCCCAGGACCGCCCGGGACTGCCCGGGACCACCCAGGACCGCCCAGGACCGCCTGGGACCGCCCGGGACAGCCCCGGACCGCCCGGGACCGCCTCGGACCGCCCGGGACCGCCCAGGACCGCCCGGGACCGCCCCGGACCGCCCGGGACTGCCCTTGGACCGCCCGGGACCGCCCTGGAATGCCCGGGACCGCTCGGGACCACCCGGGACCGCCCGGACCGCCCGGGACCGCCTCGGACCGCCCGGGACCGCCCGGGACCGCCCTGGAATGCCCGGGACCGCCCGGGACCGCCCGGGACCGCCCTGGACCGCCCGGGACCGCCCTGGAACGCCCGGGACTGCCCGGGACCGCCCGGGACCGCCCGGGACCGCCCGGGACCGCCCGGGACCGCCCGGGAACGCCCGGGACCGCCCGGGACCGCCCCGGACCGCCCGGGACCACCCTAGATCGCCCGGGACCGCCCGGGACCACCCGGGACCGCCCCAGACCGCCCGGGACCGCCTCGGACCGCCCGGGACCGCCCAGGACCGCCCGGGACCGCCCTGGACCGCCCGGGACCGCCCTGGAACGCCCGGGACCGCCCGGGACTGCCTGGGACCGCCCGGGACTGCCCGGGACCACCCAGGACCGCCCAGGACCGCCTGGGACCGCCCGGGACAGCCCCGGACCGCCCGGGACCGCCTCGGACCGCCCGGGACCGCCCAGGACCGCCCGGGACCGCCCCGGACCGCCCGGGACTGCCTTGGACCGCCCGGGACCGCCCTGGAATGCCCGGGACCGCTCGGGACCACCCGGGACCGCCCGGACCGCCCGGGACCGCCTCGGACCGCCCGGGACCGCCCGGGACCGCCCTGGAATGCCCGGGACCGCCCGGGACCGCCCGGGACCGCCCTGGACCGCCCGGGACCGCCCTGGAACGCCCGGGACCGCCCGGGACCGCCCGGGACCGCCCGGGAATGCCCGGGACCGCCCGGGACCACCCGGGACCGCCCGGGATCGCCCCGGACTGCCCGGGACCGCCCGGGACCGCCCGGGACCGCACGGGACCGCCCGGGACCGCCCGGGACCGCCCCGGACCGCCCGGGACCGCCTCGGACCGCCCGGGACCGCCCCGGACTGCCCGGGACCGCCCCGGACCGCCCAGGACCACCCTAGATCGCCCGGGACCGCCCGGGACCGCCCGGGACCGCCCCGGACCGCCCGGGACCGCCTCGGACCGCCCGGGACCGCCCAGGACCGCCCGGGACCGCCCTGGACCGCCCGGGACCGCCCTGGAACGCCCGGGACCGCCCGGGACCGCCCGGGACCGCCCGGGACCGCCCGGGACCGCCCGGGACCGCCCGGGACCGCCTGGGACCGCCCGAGACCACCCCAGACCGCCCGGGACCGCCCGGGACCGCGCGGGACCGCACGGGACCGCCCGGGACCGCCCGGGACCGCCCGGGACCGCCCCGGACCACCCGGGACCGCCTCGGACCGCCCGGGACCGCCCAGGACCACCCGGGACCGCCCCGGACCACCCGGGACCGCCCCGGACCGCCCGTGACCGCCCTAGAACGCCCGGGACCGCCCGGGACCGCTCGAGACCGCCCCGGACCGCCCGGGACCACCTCGGACCGCCCGGGACCGCCCAGGACTGCCCGGGACCGCCCTGGACCGCCCGCGACCGCCCTGGAACGCCTGGGACCGCCCGGGACCGCCCGGGACCGCCTGGGACCGCCCGGGACCACCAAGGACCGCCCTGGAACGCCCGGGACCGCCCAGGACCGCCCAGAACCGCCCTGGACCGCCCGGGACCGCCCGGGACCGCCCGGGAATGCCCGGGACCGCCCGGGACCACCCGGGACCGCCCGGGATCGCCCCGGACTGCCCGGGACCGCCCGGGACCGCCCGGGACCGCACGGGACCGCCCGGGACCGCCCGGGACCGCCCCGGACCGCCCGGGACCGCCTCGGACCGCCAGGGACCGCCCCGGACTGCCCGGGACCGCCCCGGACCGCCCAGGACCACCCTAGATCGCCCGGGACCGCCCGGGACCGCCCGGGACCGCCCCGGACCGCCCGGGACCGCCTCGGACCGCCCGGGACCGCCCAGGACCGCCCGGGACCGCCCTGGACCGCCCGGGACCGCCCTGGAACGCCCGGGACCGCCCGGGACCGCACGGGACAGCCCGGGACCGCCCGGGACCGCCCGGGACCGCCCGGGACCGCCTGGGACCGCCCGAGACCACCCCAGACCGCCCGGGACCGCCCGGGACCGCGCGGGACCGCAAGGGACCGCCCGGGACCGCCCGGGACCGCCCGGGACCGCCCCGGACCACCCGGGACCGCCTCGGACCGCCCGGGACCGCCCAGGACCACCCGGGACCGCCCCGGACCAACCGGGACCGCCCCGGACCGCCCGTGACCGCCCTAGAACGCCCGGGACCGCCCGGGACCGCTCGAGACCGCCCCGGACCGCCCGGGACCACCTCGGACCGCCCGGGACCGCCCAGGACTGCCCGGGACCGCCCTGGACCGCCCGCGACCGCCCTGGAACGCCCGGGACCGCCCGGGACCGCCCGGGACCGCCTGGGACCGCCCGGGACCACCAAGGACCGCCCTGGAACGCCCGGGACCGCCCAGGACCGCCCAGAACCGCCCTGGACCGCCCGGGACCGCCCGAGACCGCCCGGGACCGCCCGGGACTGCCCGGGACCGCCCCGGACCGCCCGGGACCGCACCCGGACCGCCCAGGACCACACCCGGACCACCCGGGACCGCCCCGGACCGCCCAGGACTGCCCGGGACTGCCCGGGACCGCCCGGGATCGCCCGGGACTGCCCGGGACCGCCCCGGACCGCCCGGGACCGCCCGGGACCGCCCCGGACCGCCCGGGACCGCCTCGGACCGCCCGGGACCGCCCAGGACCGCCCGGGACCGCCCCGGACCGCCCGGGACCGCCTTGGACCGCCCGGGACCGCCCTGGAATGCCCGGGACCGCTCGGGACCGTCCGGGACCGCCCGGACCGCCCGGGACCACCTCGGACCACCCGGGACCGCCCAGGACCGCCCTGGAATGCCCGGGACCGCCCGGGACCGCCCGGGACCGCCCTGGACCGCGCGGGACCGCCCTGGAACACCCGGGACCGCCCGGGACCGCCCGGGACCGCCCGGGAACGCCCGGGACCGCCCGGGACCACCCGGGACCGCCCGGGACCGCCCCGGACTGCCCGGGACCACCCGGGACCGCCCGGGACCGCACGAGACCACCCGGGACCGCCCGGGACCGCACGAGACCGCCCGGGACCGCCCGGGAACGCCCGGGACCGCCCGGGACCACCCGGGACCGCCCGGGACCGCCCCGGACTGCCCGGGACCACCCGGGACCGCCCCGGACCGCCCGGGACCGCCTCGGACCGCCCGGGACCGCCCCGGACCGCCCGGGACCGCCTCGGACCGCCCGGGACCGCCCAGGACCGCCCTGGACCGCCCTGGACCGCCTGGGACCGCCCTGGAACGCCCGGGACCGCCCGGGACCGCCCGGGACCGCCCGGGACCGCCCGGGACCGCCCAGGACCGCCCGGGACCGCCAGGGACCGCCCCGGACCGCCCGGGACTGCCTCGGACCGGCCGGGACCGCCCAGGACCGCCCGGGACCGCCCTGGACCGCCCTGGACCGCCCGGGACCGCCCTAGAACGCCCGGGACCGCCCGGGACCGCCCGGGACCGCCCGGGACCGCCCGGGACCGCCCGGGACCGCGGAGGGCCGCCCTGGAACGCCCGGGACCGCCCGGGACCGCCCGGGACCGCCCTGGACCGCCCAGGACCGCCCTGGAACGCCTGGGACCGCCCGGGACCGCCCGGGACTGCCCAGGACCGCCCGGGACCGCCTGGGACCGCTCGGGACCGCCCCAGACCGCCCTGGACCGCCCGGGACCGCCCGGGACCGCCCGGGACCGCCCGGGACCGCACGGGACTGCCCGGGACCGCCCGGGACCGCCCCGGACCGCCCGGTACCGCCTCGGACCACCCAGGACCGCCCAGGACCGCCCGGAACCGCCCCAGACCACCCGGGACCGCCCCGGACGGCTCGGGACCGCCCTAGAACGCCGGGGACCGCCCGGGACTGCCCGGGACCGCCCCGGACCGCCCGGGACCGCCTCGGACCGCCCGGGACCGCCCAGGACCGCCCAGGACCGCCCTGGACTGCCCGGGACCGCCCTGCAACGCCCCAGACCGCCCGGGACCGCCCTGGACTGCCCAGGACCGCCCTGGAACGCCCGGGACCGCCCGGGACCGCCCGGGACCGCCAGGGACCGCCCGGGACCGCCCGGGACCGCCCGGGACCGCCTGGGACCGCCCGGGACCGCCCCAGACCGCCCGGGACCGCCCGGGACCGCGCGGGACCGCACAGGACCGCCCGGGACCGCCCGGGACTGCCCGGGACTGCCCCGGACCGCCCGGGACCGCCTCGGACCGCCCGGGACCACCCAGGACCGCCCGGGACCGCCCCGGACCGCCCGTGACCGCCCTAGAACGCCCGGGACCGCCCGGGACCGCCCGGGACCGCCCCGGACCGCCCGGGACCACCTCGGACCGCTCGGGACCGCCCAGGACTGCCCGGGACCGCCCTGGACCGCCCGCAACCGCCCTGGAACGCCCGGGACCGCCCGGGACCGCCCGGGACCGCCTGGGACCGCCCGGGACCGCCAGGGACCGCCCTGGAACGCCCGGGACCGCCCAGGACCGCCCAGAACCGCTCTGGACCGCCTGGGACCGCCCGAGACCGCCCCGGACCGCCCGGGACCGCCCGGGACCGCCCCGGACCGCCCAGGACCGCCTCGGACCGCCCGGGACCGCCCAGGACCGCCCGGGACCGCCCCGGACCGCCCGGGACCGCCTTGGACCGCCCGGGACCGCCCTGGAATGCCCGGGACCGCTCGGGACTGCCCGGGACCGCCCGGACCACCCGGGACCGCCTCGGACCGCCCGGGACCGCCCAGGACCGCCCTGGAATTCCCGGGACCGCCCGGGACCGCCCGGGACCGCCCTGGACTGCCCGGGACCGCCCTGGAACGCCTGGGACCGCCCGGGACCGCCCGGGACCGCCCGGGAACGCCCGGGACCGCCCGGGACCACCCGGGACCGCCCGGGACCGCCCTGGACTGCCCGGGACCGCCCGGGACCGCCTGGGACCGCACGGGACCGCCCGGGACCGCCCGGGACCGCCCAGGACCGCCCCGGACCGCCCGGGACCGCCTCGGACTGCCCGGGACCGCCCCGGACCGCCCGGGACCGCCCCGGACCGCCCGGGACCACCCTAGATCGCCCGGGAACGCACGTAACCGCCCGGGACCGCCCCGGACCGCTCGGGACCGCCTCGGACCGCTCGGGACCGCCCAGGACCGCCCGGGACCGCCCTGGACCGCCCGGGACCGCCCTGGAACGCCCGGGACCGCCCGGGACCGCCCGGGACCGCCCGGGACCGCCCGGGACCGCCCAGGACCGCCCAGGACCGCCCGGGACCGCCCGGGACCGCCCCGGACCGCCCGGGACCGCCTCGGACCGCCCGGGACCGCCCAGGACCGCCCGGGACCGCCCCGGACCGCCCGGGACCGCCTTGGAACGCCCGGGACCGCCCTGGAATGCCCGGGACCGCTCGGGACCGCCCGGGACCGCCCGGACCGCCCGGGACCGCCTCGGACCGCCCAGGACCGCCCAGGACCGCCCTGGAATGCCCGGGACCGCCCGGGACAGCCCGGGACCGCCCCGGACCGCCCGGGACCGCCTTGGACTGCCCGGGACCGCCCAGGACCGCCCGGGACCGCCCTGGACCGCCCGGGACCGCCCTGGAACGCCCGGGACCGCCCGGGACCGCCCGGACCGCCCGGGACCGCCCGGGACCGCCTGGGACCGCCCGAGACCGCCCCAGACCGCCCGGGACCGCCCGGGACCGCGCGGGACCGCACGGGACCGCCCGGGACCGCCCGGGACCGCCCGGGACCGCCCCGGACCACCCGGGACCGCCTCGGGACCGCCCGAGACCGCCCAGGACCGCCCGGGACCGCCCCGGACCACCCGGGACCGCCCCGGACCGCCCGTGACCGCCCTAGAACGCCCGGGACCGCCCGGGACCGCCCGGGACTGCCCCGGACCGCCCGGGACCACCTCGGACCGCCCGGGACCGCCCAGGACTGCCCGGGACTGCCCTGGACCGCCCGCGACCGCCCTGGAACGCCCGGGACCGCCCGGGACCGCCCGGGACCGGCTGGGACCGCCCTGGACCGCCAAGGACCGCCCTGGAACGCCCGGGACCGCCCAGGACCGCCCAGAACCGCCCTGGACCGCCCGGGACCGCCCGAGACCGCCCGGGACCGCCCGGGACTGCCCGGGACCGCCCCGGACCGCCCGGGACCACACCCGGACCGCCCACGACCACACCCGGACCACCCGGGACCGCCCCGACCGCCCAGGACCGCCCGGGACCGCCCGGGACCGCCCGGGATCGCCCGGGAACGCCCGGGACCGCCCCGGACCGCCAGGGACCGGCCGGGACCGCCCTGGACCGCCCGGGACCGCCTCGGACCGCCCGGACCGCCCAGGACCGCCCGGGACCGCCCCGGACCGCCCGGGACCGCCTTGGACCGCCCGGGACTGCCCTGGAATGCCCGGGACCGCTCGGGACCGCCCGGGACCGCCCGGACCGCCCGGGACCGCCTCGGACCACCCTGGACCGCCCAGGACCGCCCTGAATGCCCGGGACCGCCCGGGACCGCCCGGGACCGCCCTGGACCGCCCGGGACCACCCTGGAACGCCTGGGACCGCCCGGGACCGCCCGGGACCGCCCGGGAACGCCCGGGACCGCCCGGGACCACCCGGGACCGCCCGGGACCGCCCCGGACTGCCCGGGACCGCCCGGGACCGCCCGGGACCGCACGGGACCGCCCGGGACCGCCCGGGACCGCCCCGACCGCCCGGGACCGCCTCGGACCGCCCGGGACCGCCCCGGACCGCCCGCGACCGCCCCGGACCGCCCGGGACCGCCTCGGACCGCCCGGACGGCCCAGGACCGCCCTGGACCGCCCTGGACCGCCCGGGACCACCCTGGAACGCCCGGGACCGCCCGGGACCGCCCGGGACCGCCCGGGACCGCCCGGGACCGCCCAGGACCGCCCGGGACCGCCAGGGACCGCCCCGGACCGCCCGGGACTGCCTCGGACCGGCGGGACCGCCCAGGACCGCCCGGACTGCCTGGACTGCCCTGGACCGCCCGGGACCGCCCTAGAACGCCCGGGACCGCCCGGGACTGCCCGGGACCGCCCGGGACCGCCCGGGACCGCCCGGGACCGCGCAGGGCCGCCCTGGAACGCCCGGGACCGCCCGGGACCGCCCGGGACCGCCCTGGACCGCCCGGGACCGCCCTGGAACGCCTGGGACCGCCCGGGACCGCCCGGGACCGCCCAGGACCGCCCGGGACCGCCTGGGACCGCACGGGACCGCCCCAGACCGCCCTGGACCGCCCGGGACCACCCGGGACCGCCCGGGACCGCCCGGACCGCACGGGACCGCCCGGGGACCACCCGGGACCGCCCCGGACCGCCCGGGACCGCCTCGGACTGCCCAGGACTGCCCAGGACCGCCCGGAACCGCCCCGGACCGCCCGTGACCGCCTAGAACGCCCGGGACCGCCCGGGACCGCCCGGACCACCCCGGACCGCCCGGGACCACCTCGGACCGCCCGGGACCGCCCAGGACTGCCCGGGACCGCCCTGGACCGCCCGCGACCGCCCTGGAACGCCCGGGACCGCCCGGGACCGCCCGGGACCGCCTGGGACCGCCCTGGACCGCCAAGGACCGCCCTGGAACGCCCGGGACCGCCCAGGACCGCCCAGAACCGCCCTGGACCGCCCGGGACCACCCGAGACCGCCCGGGACCGCCCGGACCGCCCCGGGACCGCCCGGGACCGCCTCGGACTGCCCAGGACTGCCCAGGACCGCCCGGAACCGCCCCGGACCGCCCGTGACCGCCCTAGAACGCCCGGGACCGCCCGGGACCGCCCGGGACCGCCCCGGGACCGCCCGGGACCACCTCGGACCGCCCGGGACCGCCCAGGACTGCCCGGGACCGCCCTGGACCGCCCGCGACCGCCCTGGAACGCCCGGGACCGCCCGGGACCGCCCGGGGACCGCCCGGGACCGCCCTGACCGCCAAGGACCGCCCTGGAACGCCCGGGACCGCCCAGGACCGCCCAGAACCGCCCTGGACCGCCCGGGACCGCCCGAGACCGCCCGGGACCGCCCGGGACTGCCCGGGACCGCCCCGGACCGCCCGGGACCGCACCCGGACCGCCCAGGACCACACCCGGACCACCCGGGACCGCCCCAGACCGCCCAGGACCGCCCGGGACCGCCCGGGACCGCCCGGGATCGCCCGGGACGGCCCGGGACCGCCCCGGGACCGCCCGGGACCGGCCGGGACCGCCCCAGACCGCCCGGGACTGCCTCGGACCGCCCGGGACCGCCCAGGACCGGCCCAGGACCGCCCGGGACCGCCGGGACCGCCTTGGACCGCCCGGACCGCCCTGGAATGCCCGGGACCGCTCGGGACCGCCCGGACCGCCCGGGACCGCCCGGGACCGCCTCGGACCACCCGGGACCGCCAGGACCGCCCCTGGAATGCCCGGACCGCCCGGGACCGCCCGGGACCGCCCTGGACCGCCCGGGACCGCCCTGGAACGCCTGGGACCGCCCGGGACCGCCCGGTACCGCCCGGGAACGCCCGGGACCGCCCGGGACCACCCGGGACCGCCCGGGACCGCCCCGGACTGCCCGGGACCGCCCAGGACCGCCCGGGGACCGCACGGGAGCGCCCGGGACCGCCCGGGACCGCCCCGGACCGCCTGGGACCGCCTCGGACCGCCCGGGACCGCCCGGACCGCCCGCGACCGCCCAGGACCGCCCTGGACCGCCCTGGACCGCCCGGGACCACCCTGGAACGCCCGGGACCGCCCGGGATCGCCCGGGACCGCCCGGGACCGCCCGGGACCGCCCGGGACCGCCCAGGACCGCCCGGGACCGCCAGGGACCGCCCCGGACCGCCCGGGACTGCCTCGGACCGGCCGGGACCGCCCAGGACCGCCCGGGACCGCCCTGGACCGCCCTGGACCGCCCGGGACCGCCCCAGAACGCCCGGGACCACCCGGGACTGCCCGGGACCGCCCGGGACCGCCCGGGACCGCCCGGGACCGCGCAGGGCCGCCCTGGAACGCCTGGGACCGCCCGGGACCGCCCGGGACCGCCCTGGACCGCCCGGGACCGCCCTGGAACGCCTGGGACCGCCCGGGACCGCCCGGGACCGCCCAGGACCGCCCGGGACCGCCTGGGACCGCCCAGGACCGCCGCAGACCGCCCTGGACCGCCCGGGACCGCCCGGGACCGCCCGGGACCGCCCGGGACCGCACGGGACCGCCCGGGACCGGCCCGGGACCGCCCCGGACCGCCCGGGACCGCCTCGGACCGCCCAGGACTGCCCAGGACCGCCCGGACCGCCCCGGACCACCCGGGACCGCCCCGGACGGCCCGGGACCGCCCTAGAACGCCCGGGACCGCCCGGGACCGCCCGGGACCGCCCCGGACCGCCCGGGACCGCCTCGGACCGCCCGGGACCGCCCAGGACCGCCCGGGACCGCCCTGGACCGCCCGGGACCGCCCTGCAACGCCCGAGACCACCCGGGACCGCCCCGGACCGCCCGGGACCGCCCGGGACCGCCCCGGACCGCCCGGGACCGCACCGGACCGCCCGGGACCGCCCGGGACCGCCCGGGACCGCACGGGACCGCCCAGGACTGCCCGGGACCGCCCGGGACCGCCCGGGACGGCCCCGGACCGCCCGGGACCGCCTCGGACCTCCCGGGACCGCCCAGGACCGCCCGGACCGCCCTGGACCGCCCTGGACCGCCCGGGACCGCCCTGGAACGCCCGGGACCGCCCGGGACCGCCGGGACCGCCCGGGACCACCCGGGACCGCCGGGACCACGCAGGACCGCCCTGGAACACCCGGGACCGCCCGGGACCGCCCGGGACCGCCCTGGACCGCCCGGGACCGCCCTGGAACGCCCGGGGACCGCCCGGGACTGCCCGGGACCGCCCGGGACCGCCCGGGACCGCCTGCGACCGCCCGGGACCGCCCCAGACCGCCCGGGACCGCCCGGGACCGCCCAGGACCGCCCGGGACCGCCCGGGACCGCCCGGGATCGCCCGGGACCGCCCGGGACCGCCCCGGACCGCCCGGGACCGGCCGGGACCGCCCCAGACCGCCCGGGACCGGCTCGGACCGCCCGGGACCGCCCAGGACCGCCCAGGACCGCCCCGGACCGCCCGGGACCGCCTGGACCGCCCGGGACCGCCCTGGAATGCCCGGGACCGCTCGGGACCGCCCGGGACCGCCCGGACCGCCCGGGACCGCCTCGGACCACCCGGGACCGCCCAGGACCGCCCTGGAATGCCCGGGACCGCCCGGGACCGCCCGGGACGCCCTGGACCGCCCGGGACCGCCCTGGAATGCCTGGGACCGCCCGGGACCGCCCGGTACCGCCCGGGAACGCCCGGGACCGCCCGCGACCGCCCCGGACCGCCCGGGACCGCCTCAGACCGCCCGGGACCGCCCAGGACCGCCCGGGACCGCCCTGGACCGCCCGGGACCGCCCTGCAACGCCCGAGACCACCCGGGACCGCCCCGGACCGCCCGGGACCGCCCGGGACCCCGCCCCGGACCGCCCGGGACCGCACCGGACCGCCCGGGACCGCCCAGGACCGCCCGGGACCGCACGGACCGCCCAGGACTGCCCGGGACCGCCCGGGACCGCCCGGGACCGCCCCGGACCGCCCGGGACCGCCTCGGACCTCCCGGAACCGCCCAGGACCGCCCGGGACCGCCCTGGACCGCCCTGGACCGCCCGGGACCGCCCTGGAACGCCCGGGACCGCCCGGGACCGCCGGGACCGCCCGGGACCACCCGGGACCGCCGGGACCACGCAGGACCGCCCTGGAACACCCGGGACCGCCCGGGACCGCCCGGGACCGCCCTGGACCGCCCGGGACCGCCCTGGAACGCCCGGGACCGCCCGGGACTGCCCGGGACCGCCCGGGACCGCCCGGGACCGCCTGCGACCGCCCGGGACCGCCCCAGACCGCCCGGGACCGCCCGGGACCGCCCAGGACCGCCCGGGACCGCCCGGGACCGCCCGGGATCGCCCGGGACCGCCCGGGACCGCCCGGACCGCCCGGGACCGGCCGGGACCGCCCCAGACCGCCCGGGACCGCCTCGGACCGCCCGGGACCGCCCAGGACCGCCCAGGACCGCCCCGGACCGCCCGGGACCGCCTTGGACCGCCCGGGACCGCCCTGGAATGCCCGGGACCGCTCGGGACCGCCCGGGACCGCCCGGACCGCCCGGGACCGCCTCGGACCACCCGGGACCGCCCAGGACCGCCCTGGAATGCCCGGGACCGCCCGGGACCGCCCGGGACCGCCTGGACCGCCCGGACCGCCCTGGAATGCCTGGGACCGCCCGGGACCGCCCGGTACCGCCCGGGAATGCCCGGGACCGCCCGGGACCACCCGGGACCGCCCGGGACCGCCCCGGACTGCCCGGGACCGCCCAGGACCGCCCGGGACCACACGGGAGCGCCCGGGACCGCCCGGGACCGCCCCGGACCGCCTGGGACCGCCTCGGACCGCCCGGGACCGCCCCGGACCGCCCGCGACCGCCCCGGACCGCCCGGGACCACCCCTAGATCGCCCGGGACCGGCCGGGACCGCCCGGGACCGCCCCGGACCGCCCGGGACCGCCTCGACCGCCCGGGACCGCCCAGGACCGCCCTGGACCGCCCTGGACCGCCCGGGACCACCCTGGAACGCCCGGGACCGCCCGGGATCGCCGGGGCCGCCCGGGACCGCCCGGGACCGCCCGGGACCGCCCAGGACCGCCCGGGACCGCCCAGGGACCGCGACCGCCAGGACCGCGCCCGGGACTGCCTCGGACCGGCCGGGACCGCCCAGGACCGCCCGGGACCGCCCTGGACCGCCCTGGACCGCCCGGGACCGCCCCAGAACGCCCAGGACCGCCCGGGACTGCCCGGGACCGCCCGGGACCGCCCGGGACCGCCGGGACCGCGCAGGGCCGCCCTGGAACGCCTGGGACCGCCCGGGACCGCCCGGGACCGCCCTGGACCGCCCGGGACCGCCCTGGAACGCCTGGGACCGCCCGGGACCGCCCGGGACCGCCCAGGACCGCCCGGGACCGCTGGGACCGCCCAGGACCGCCGCAGACCGCCCTGGACCGCCCGGGACCGCCCGGGACCGCCCGGGACCGCCCGGGACCGCACGGGACCGCCCGGGACCGCCCGGGACGCCCGGGACCGCCTCGGACCGCCCAGGACTGCTCAGGACCGACCGGAATCGCCCCGGACCACCCGGGACCGCCCCGGACGGCCCGGGACCGCCCTAGAACGCCCGGGACCGCCCGGGACCGCCCGGGACCGCCCCGGACCGCCCGGGACCGCCTCGGACCGCCCGGGACCGCCCAGGACCGCCCGGGACCGCCCTGGAACGCCTGGGACCGCCCGGGACCGCCCGGGACCGCCCAGGACTGCCGCAGACCGCCCTGGACCGCCCGGGACCGCCCGGGACCGCCCAGGGACCGACCGGGACCGCACGGGACCGCCCGGGACCGCCCGGGACCGCCCCGGACCGCCCGGGACCGCCTCGGACCGCCCAGGACTGCCCAGGACCGCCCGGGAACCGCCCCGGACCACCCGGGACCGCCCCGGACGGCCCGGGACCGCCCTAGAACCGCCGGGACCGCCCGGGACCGCCCGGGACCGCCCCGGACCGCCCGGGACCGCCTCGGACCGCCCGGGACCGCCCAGGACCGCCCGGGACCGCCCTGGACCGCCCGGGACCGCCCTGCACGCCCGAGACCACCCGGGACCGCCCCGGACTGCCCGGGACCGCCCGGGACCGCCCCGGACCGCCCGGGACCGCACCGACCGCCCGGGACCGCCCGGGACTGCCCGGGACCGCACGGGACCGCCCAGGACTGCCCGGGACCGCCCGGGACCGCCTGGGACCGGCCTGGACCGCCCGGGACTGCCCGGGACCGCCTTGGACCGCCCGGGACCGCCCGGGACCGCCCCGGACCGCCCGGGACCGCCTCGGACCTCCCGGGACCGCCCAGGACCGCCCGGGTCCGCCCTGGACCGCCCTGGACCGCCCGGGACCGCCCTGGAACGCCCAGGACCGCCCGGGACCGCCCGGGACGCCGGGACCGCCCGGGACCGCCCCGGACCGCCCGGGACCGCCTCGGACCGCCCAGGACTGCCCAGGACCGCCCGGAACCGCCCCGGACCACCCGGGACCGCCCCGACGGCCCGGGACCGCCCTAGAACGCCCGGGACCCGCCCGGGACCGCCCGGGACCGCCCTGGACCGCCCGGGACCGCCCTGCAACGCCCGAGACCACCCGGGACCGCCCCGGACCGCCCGGGACCGCCCGGGACCGCCCCGGACCGGCCAGGACCGCACCGGACCGCCCGGGACCGCCCGGGACCGCCCGGGACCGCACGGGACCGCCCAGGACTGCCCGGGACCGCCCGGGACCGCCCGGGGACTGCCCGGGACCGCCCGGGACCGCCCGGGACCGCCCGGGACCGCCCCGGACCGCCCGGGACCGCCTCGGACCTCCCGGGACCGCCCAGGACCGCCCGGGACCGCCCTGGACCGCCCTGGACCGCCCGGGACCGCCCTGGAACGCCCGGGACCGCCCGGGACCGCCCGGGACCCCGGGACCACCCGGGACCGCCCGGGACCACGCAGGACCGCCCTGGAACACCCGGGACCGCCCAGGACCGCCCGGGACCGCCCTGGACCGCCCGGGACCGCCCTGGAACGCCCGGGACCGCCCGGGACCGCCCGGGACCGCCGGGACCGCCCGGGACCGCCTGCGACCGCCCGGGACCGCCCCAGACCGCCCGGGACCGCCCGGGACCGCCCGGGACCGCACGGGACCGCCCGGGACCGCCCGGGACCGCCCCGACCGCCCGGGACCGCCTCGGACCGCCCGGGACCGCCCTGGACCGCCCGGGACCGCCCCGGACCACCCGGAACCGCCCGGACCGCCCGGGACCGCCCTAGAACGCCCGGGACCGGCCGGGAACGCCCGGGACCGCCCCGGACCGCCCGGAACCGCCTCGGACCGCCCGGACCGCCCAGGACCGCCCGGAACCGCCCTGGACCGCCCGGGACCGCCCTGGAACGCCCGGGACCGCCCGGGACCGCCCAGGACCGCCCGGGACCGCCAAGGACCGCCCTGCAATGCCCGGGACCGCCCAAGACCGCCCGGAACCGCCCTGGACCGCCCGGGACCGCCCGGGACCGCGCAGGGCCGCCCTGGAACGCCTGGGACCGCCCGGGACCGCCCGGGGACCGCCCTGGACCGCCCGGGACCGCCCTGGAACGCCTGGGACCGCCCGGGACCGCCCGGGACCGCCCAGGACCGCCCGGGACCGCCTGGGACCGCCCAGGACCGCCGCAGACCGCCCTGGACCGCCCGGGACCGCCCGGGACCGCCCGGGACCGCCCGGGACCGCACGGGACCGCCCGGGACCGCCCGGGGACCGCCCGGGACCGCCTCGGACCGCCCAGGACTGCCCAGGACCGACCGGAACCGCCCCGGACCACCCGGGACCGCCCCGGACGGCCCGGGACCGCCCTAGAACGCCCGGGACCGCCCGGGACCGCCCGGGACCGCCCCGGACCGCCCGGGACCGCCTCGGACCGCCCGGGACCGCCCAGGACCGCCGGGACCGCCCTGGAACGCCTGGGACCGCCCGGGACCGCCCGGGACCGCCCAGGACTGCCGCAGACCGCCCTGGACCGCCCGGGACCGCCCGGGACCGCCCGGGACCGACCGGGACCGCACGGGACCGCCGGGACCGCCCGGGACCGCCCCGGACCGCCCGGGACCGCCTCGGACCGCCCAGGACTGCCCAGGACCGCCCGGAACCGCCCCGGACCACCCGGGACCGCCCCGGACGGCCCGGGACCGCCCTAGAACGCCCGGGACCGCCCTTGACCGCCCGGGACCGCCCCGGACCGCCCGGGACCGCCTCGGACCGCCCGGGACCGCCCAGGACCGCCCGGGACCGCCCTGGACCGCCCGGGACCGCCCTGCAACGCCCGAGACCACCCGGGACCGCCCCGGACCAGCCCGGGACCGCCCCGTGACCGCCCGGGACCGCACCGGACCGCCCGGGACCGCCCGGGACCGCCCGGGACCGCACGGGACCGCCCAGGACTGCCCGGGACCGCCCGGGGACCGCCTGGGACCGGCCTGGACCGCCCGGGACTGCCCGGGGACCGCCTTGGACCGCCCGGGACCGACGCCCGGGACCGCCCGGACCGCCCGGGACCGCCTCGGACCTCCCGGGACCGCCCAGGACCGCCCGGGTCCGCCCTGGACCGCCCTGGACCGCCCGGGACCGCCCTGGAACGCCCAGGACCGCCCGGGACCGCCCGGGACCGCCCGGGACCGCCCGGGACCGCCCCGGACCGCCCGGGACCGCCTCGGACCGCCCAGGACTGCCCAGGACCGCCCGGAACCGCCCCGGACCACCCGGGACCGCCCCGGACTGCCGGGACCGCCCTAGAAGCCCGGGACCGCCCGGGACCGCCCGGACCGCCCCGGACCGCCCGGGACCGCCTCGGACCGCCCGGGGACTCGCCCAGGACCGCCCGGGACCGCCCTGACCGCCCGGGACCGCCCCTGCAACGCCCGAGACCACCCGGGACCGCCCCGGACCGCCCGGGACCGCCCGGGACCGCCCCGGACCGCCCGGGACCGCACCGGACCGCCCGGGACCGCCCGGGACCGCCCGGGACCGCACGGGACAGCCCAGGACTGCCCGGGACCGCCCGGGACCGCCCGGGACCGGCCTGGACCGCCCGGGACTGCCCGGGACCGCCCGGGACCGCCCGGGACCGCCCGGGACCGCCCCGGACCGCCCGGACCGCCTCGGACCTCCCGGGACCGCCCAGGACCGCCCGGGACCGCCCTGGACCGCCCTGGACCGCCCCGGGACCGCCCTGGAACGCCCGGGACCGCCGGGACCGCCCGGGACCGCCCGGGACCACCCCGGGACCGCCCGGGACCACGCAGGACCGCCTGGAACACCCGGGACCGCCCAGGACCGCCCGGGACCGCCCTGGACCGCCCGGGACCGCCCTGGAACGCCCGGGACCGCCCGGGACCGCCCGGACCGCCCGGGACCGCCCGGGACCGCCTGCGACCGCCCGGGACCGCCCCAGACCGGCCCGGGACCGCCCGGACCGCCCGGGACCGCACGGGACCGCCCGGGACCGCCCGGGACCGCCCCGGACCGCCCGGGACCGTCTCGGACCGCCCGGGACCGCCCTGGACCGCCCGGGACCGCCCCGGACCACCCGGAACCGCCCCGGCCCGCCCGGGACCGCCCTAGAACGCCCGGGACCGGCCGGGAACGCCCGGGACCGCCCCGGACCGCCCGGAACCGCCTCGGACCGCCCGGACCGCCCAGGACCGCCCGGAACCGCCCTGGACCGCCCGGGACCGCCCTGGAACGCCCGGGACCGCCCGGGACCGCCCAGGACCGCCCGGGACCGCCAAGGACCGCCCTGCAATGCCCGGGACCGCCCAAGACCGCCCGGAACCGCCCTGGACCGCCTGGGACCGCCCGAGACCGCCCGGGACCACCCGGGACCGCCCGGGACCGCCCCGGACCGCCCGGGACCGCACCCGGACCGCCTAGGACCACACCCGGACCGCCCGGACCGCCCGGAACCGCCTAGGACCGCCCGGACCGCCCAGGACCGCCCGGGACCGCCCTGGACCGCCCGGGGACCGCCCTGGAACGCCCGGGACCGCCCGGGACTGCCCGGGACCGCCCGGGACCGGCAAGGACCGCCCTGGCACGCCTGGGACCGCCCAAGACCGCCCGGAACCGCCCTGGACCGCCTGGGACCGCCCAAGACCGCCCCGGACCGCCCGGGACCGCCCGGGACCGCCCCGGACCGCCCAGGACCGCACCGGACCGCCCGGGACCGCCCGGGACCGCCCGGGACCGCCCGGGACCGCACGGGACCGCCCAGGACTGCCCGGGACCGCCCGGGACCGCCCGGGACTGCCCGGGAGCCGCCCGGGACCGGCCGGGACCGCCCGGGACCGCCCCGGACCGCCCGGGACCGCCTCGGACCTCCCGGGACCGCCCAGGACCGCCCGGGACCGCCCTGGACCGCCCTGGACCGCCCGGGACCGCCCTGGAACGCCCGGGACCGCCCGGGACCGCCCGGGACCCGCCCGGGACCACCCGGGACCGCCCGGGACCACGCAGGACCGCCCTGGAACACCCGGGACCGCCCAGGACCGCCCGGGACCGCCCTGGACCGCCCGGGACCGCCCTGGAACGCCCGGGACCGCCCGGGACCGCCCGGGACCGCCCGGGACCGCCCGGGACCGCCTGCGACCGCCCGGGACCGCCCCAGACCGCCCGGGACCGCCCGGGACCGCCCGGGACCGCACGGGAC
Organism: Petromyzon marinus; assembly: GCF_048934315.1. Lineage (NCBI taxonomy): Eukaryota > Metazoa > Chordata > Hyperoartia > Petromyzontiformes > Petromyzontidae > Petromyzon > Petromyzon marinus. Next base: position 262,309 of record NW_027422719.1, on the reverse strand, counting down.
CGCCCGGGACCGCCCGGGACCGCCCCGGACCGCCCGGGACCGCCTCGGACCGCCCGGGACCGCCCTGGACCGCCCGGGACGCCCCGGACCACCCGAACCGCCCCGGACCGCCCGGGACCGCCCTAGAACGCCCGGGACCGGCCGGGAACGCCCGGGACCGCCCGGACCGCCCGGACCGCCTCGGACCGCCCGGACCGCCCAGGACCGCCCGGAACCGCCCTGGACCGCCCGGGACCGCCCTGGAACGCCCGGGACCGCCCGGGACCGCCCAGGACCGCCCGGGACCCCAAGGACCGCCCTGCAATGCCCGGGACCGCCCAAGACCGCCCGGAACCGCCCTGGACCGCCCGGGACCGCCCGGGACCGCGCAGGGCCGCCCTGGAACGCCTGGGACCGCCCGGGACCGCCCGGGACCGCCCTGGACCGCCCGGGACCGCCCTGGAACGCCTGGGACCGCCCGGGACCGCCCGGGACCGCCCAGGACCGCCCGGACCGCCTGGGACCGCCCAGGACCGCCGCAGACCGCCCTGGACCGCCCGGGACCGCCCGGGACCGCCCGGGACCGCCCGGAACGCACGGGACCGCCCGGGACCGCCCCGGGACCGCCCGGGACCGCCTCGGACCGCCCCAGGACTGCCCAGGACCGACCGGAACCGCCCCGGACCACCCGGGACCGCCCCGGACGGCCCGGGACCGCCCTAGAACGCCCGGGACCGCCGGGACCGCCCGGGACCGCCCCGGACCGCCCGGGACCGCCTCGGACCGCCCGGGACCGCCCAGGACCGCCCGGGACCGCCCTGGAACGCCTGGGACCGCCCGGGACCGCCCGGGACCGCCCCAGGACTGCCGCAGACCGCCCTGGACCGCCCGGGACCGCCCGGGACCGCCCGGGACCGACCGGGACCGCACGGGACCGCCCGGGACCGCCCGGGACCGCCCCGGACCGCCCGGGACCGCCTCGGACCGCCCAGGACTGCCCAGGACCGCCGGAACCGCCCCGGACCACCCGGGACCGCCCCCGGACGGCCCGGGACCGCCCTAGAACGCCCGGGACCGCCCGGGACCGCCCGGGACCGCCCCGGACCGCCCGGGACCGCCTCGGACCGCCCGGGACCGCCCAGGACCGCCCGGGACCGCCCTGGACCGCCCGGGACCGCCCTGCAACGCCCGAGACCACCCGGGACCGCCCCGGACCGCCCGGACCGCCCGGGACCGCCCCGGACCGCCCGGGACCGCACCGGACCGCCCGGGACCGCCCGGGACCGCCCGGGACCGCACGGGACCGCCCAGGACTGCCCGGGACCGCCCGGGACCGCCTGGGGACCGGCCTGGACCGCCCGGGACTGCCCGGGACCGCCTTGGACCGCCCGGGACGCCCCGGGACCGCCCCGGACCGCCCGGGACCGCCTCGGACCTCCCGGGACCGCCCAGGACCGCCCGGGTCCGCCCTGGACCCGCCCTGGACCGCCCGGGACCGCCCTGGGAACGCCCAGGACCGCCCGGGACCGCCCGGGACCGCCCGGACCGCCCGGGACCGCCCCGGACCGCCCGGGACCGCCTCGGACCGCCCAGGACTGCCCAGGACCGCCCGGAACCGCCCCCGGACCACCCGGGACCGCCCCGGACTGCCCGGGACCGCCCTAGAACGCCCGGGACCGCCCGGGACCGCCCGGGACCGCCCCGGACCGCCCCGGGACCGCCTCGGACCGCCCGGGACCGCCCGGGACCGCCCGGGACCGCCCTGGACCGCCCGGGACCGCCCTGCACGCCCGAGACCACCCGGGACCGCCCCGGACCGCCCGGGACCGCCCGGGACCGCCCCGGACCGCCCGGGACCGCACCGGACCGCCCGGGACCGCCCGGGACCGCCCGGGACCGCACGGGACCGCCCAGGACTGCCCGGGACCGCCCGGGACCGCCCGGACCGGCCTGGACCGCCCGGGACTGCCCGGGACCGCCCGGGACCGCCCGGGACCGCCCGGGACCGCCCCGGACCGCCCGGGACCGCCTCGGACCTCCCCGGGACCGCCCAGGACCGCCCGGGGACCGCCTGGACCGCCCTGGGACCGCCCGGGACCGCCCTGGAACGCCCGGGACCGCCCGGGACCGCCGGGACCGCCCGGGACCACCCGGGACCGCCCGGGACCACGCAGGACCGCCCTGGAACACCCGGGACCGCCCAGGACCGCCCGGGACCGCCCTGGACCGCCCGGGACCGCCCTGGAACGCCCGGGACCGCCCGGGACCGCCCGGGACCGCCCGGGACCGCCCGGGACCGCCTGCGACCGCCCGGGACCGCCCCAGACCGCCCGGACCGGCCGGGACCGCCGGGACCGCCGGGACCGCCCGGGACCGCCCGGGACCGCCCCGGACCGCCCGGGACCGCCTCGGACCGCCCGGGACCGCCCTGGACCGCCCGGGACCGCCCCGGACCACCCGGAACCGCCCCGGACCGCCCGGGACCGCCCTAGAACGCCCGGGACCGGCCGGGAACGCCCGGGACCGCCCCGGACCGCCCGGAACCGCCTCGGACCGCCCGGACCGCCCAGGACCGCCCGGAACCGCCCTGGACCGCCCGGGACCGCCCTGGAACGCCCGGGACCGCCCGGGACCGCCCAGGACCGCCCGGGACCGCCAAGGACCGCCCTGCAATGCCCGGGACCGCCCAAGACCGCCCGGAACCGCCCTGGACCGCCTGGGACCGCCCGAGACCGCCCGGGACCACCCGGGACCGCCCGGGACCGCCCCGGACCGCCCGGGACCGCACCCGGACCGCCTAGGACCACACCCGGACCGCCCGGGACCGCCCGGAACCGCCTAGGACCGCCCGGACCGCCCAGGACCGCCCGGGACCGCCCTGGACCGCCCGGGACCGCCCTGGAACGCCCGGGACCGCCCGGACTGCCCGGGACCGCCCGGGACCGGCAAGGACCGCCCTGGCACGCCTGGGACCGCCCAAGACCGCCCGGAACCGCCCTGGACCGCCTGGGACCGCCCGAGACCGCCCGGGACTGCCCGGGACCGCCCGGACCGCCCCGGACCGCCCGGGACCGCACCCGGACCGCCCAGGACCACACCCGGACCGCCCGGGACCGCCCGGGACCGCCCCGGACTGCCCGGGACCGCCCCTGACCGCCGGGACCGCCCTGGAATGCCCGGGACCGCTCGTGACCGCCCGGGGACCGCCCGGACCGCCTGGGACTGCCTCGGACCGCCCGGGACCGCCCAGGACCGCCCTGGAACGCCGGGGACCGCCTGGGACCGCCTGGGACTGCCCTGCACCGCCCGGGACCGCCCTGGAACGCCCGGGACCGCCAGGACCGCCCGGGACCGCCCGGGACCGCCCTGGACCGCACGGGACCACCCGGAACCGCCCGGGACCGCCCCGGACCGCCCGGGACGGCCCGGGACCGCCCGGGACCGCACGGGACCGCCCGGGACCGCCCGGGACCACCTGGGACCGCCCCGGACCGCCCGGGACCGCCTCGGACCGCCCGGTACCGCCCAGGACCGCCGGGACCGCCCCGGACCGCCCGGGACCGCCCCGGACCGCCCGGGACCGCCCTAGAACGCCCGGGACCGCCCAGGACCGCCCAGGATTGCCCCGGACCGCCCGGGACCGCCTCGGACCGCCCGGGACCGCCCAGGACCGCCCGGGACCGCCCTGGACCGCCCGGGACCGCCCTGGAACGCCCGGGACCGCCCGGGATCGCCCGGGACCGCCCGGGACCGCCCGGGACCGCCCCGGACCGCCCGGTACCGCGTTGGACCGCCCGGGACCGCCCCGGACCGCCCCAGGACCGCCCCGGACCGCCCGCGACCGCCCCGGACCGCCCGGGACCGCCCCGGACCGCCCGGGACCGCCCGGGACCGCCCGGGACCGCACGGGACCGCCCGGGACCGCCCGGGACCGCCCGGGACCGCCCCGGACCACCCGGGACCGCCTCGGACCGCCCGGGACCGCCCCAGACCGCCCGGGACCGCCCTGGAATGCTCGAGACCGCCCGGGACCGCCCGGGACCGCACGGGACCGCCCGGGACCGCCCGGGACCGCCCGGGACCGCCCCGGACCGCCCGGGACCGCCTCGGACCGCCCGGGACCGCCCCGGACCGCCCGGGACCGCCCTGGACCGCCCGGGACCGCCCTGGAACGCCCGGGACCGCCCGGGACTGCCCGGGACCGCCCGGGACCGGCAAGGACCGCCCTGGCACGCCTGGGACCGCCCAAGACCGCCCGGAACCGCCCTGGACCGCCTGGGACCGCCCGAGACCGCCCGGGACTGCCCGGGACCGCCCGGGACCGCCCCGGACCGCCCGGGACCGCACCCGGACCGCCCAGGACCACACCCGGACCGCCCGGGACCGCCCGGGACCGCCCCGGACTGCCCGGGACCGCCCCTGACCGCCGGGACCGCCCTGGAATGCCCGGGACCGCTCGTGACCGCCCGGGACCGCCCGGACCGCCTGGGACTGCCTCGGACCGCCCGGGACCGCCCAGGACCGCCCTGGAACGCCGGGGACCGCCTGGGACCGCCTGGGACTGCCCTGCACCGCCCGGGACCGCCCTGGAACGCCCGGGACCGCCAGGACCGCCCGGGACCGCCCGGGACCGCCCTGGACCGCACGGGACCACCCGGAACCGCCCGGGACCGCCCCGGACCGCCCGGGACGGCCCGGGACCGCCCGGACCGCACGGGACCGCCCGGGACCGCCCGGGACCACCTGGGACCGCCCCGGACCGCCCGGGACCGCCTCGGACCGCCCGGTACCGCCCAGGACCGCCGGGACCGCCCCGGACCGCCCGGGACCGCCCCGGACCGCCCGGGACCGCCCTAGAACGCCCGGGACCGCCCAGGACCGCCCAGGATTGCCCCGGACCGCCCGGGACCGCCTCGGACCGCCCGGGACCGCCCAGGACCGCCCGGGACCGCCCTGGACCGCCCGGGACCGCCCTGGAACGCCCGGGACCGCCCGGGATCGCCCGGGACCGCCCGGGACCGCCCGGGACCGCCCCGGACCGCCCGGTACCGCGTTGGACCGCCCGGGACCGCCCCGGACCGCCCCAGGACCGCCCCGGACCGCCCGCGACCGCCCCGGACCGCCCGGGACCGCCCCGGACCGCCCGGGACCGCCCGGGACCGCCCGGGACCGCACGGGACCGCCCGGGACCGCCCGGGACCGCCCGGGACCGCCCCGGACCACCCGGGACCGCCTCGGACCGCCCGGGACCGCCCCAGACCGCCCGGGACCGCCCTGGAATGCTCGAGACCGCCCGGGACCGCCCGGGACCGCACGGGACCGCCCGGGACCGCCCGGGACCGCCCGGGACCGCCCCGGACCGCCCGGGACCGCCTCGGACCGCCCGGGACCGCCCCGGACCGCCCGGGACCGCCCTGGAATGCCCGAGACCGCTCGGGACCGCCCGGGACCGCCCGGACCGCCCGGGACCGCCTCGGACCGCCCGGGACCGCCCAGGACCGCCCGGGACCGCCCTGGACCGCCCGGGACCGCCCTGTAACGCCCGAGACCACCCGGGACCGCCCCGGACCGCCGGACCGCCCGGGACCGCCCCGGACCGCCCGGGACCGCACCGGACCGCCCGGGACCGCCCGGGACCGCCCGGGACCGCACGGGACCGCCCAGGACTGCCCGGGACCGCCCGGGACCGCCCGGGACCGGCCTGGACCGCCCGGGACCGCCCGGGACCGCCCGGGACCGCCCGGGACCGCCCGGGACCGCCCCGGACCGCCCGGGACCGCCTCGGACCTCCCGTGACCGCCCAGGACCGCCCGGGACCGCCCTGGACCGCCCTGGACCGCCCGGGACCGCCCTGGAACGCCCGGAACCGCCCGGGACCGCCCGGGACCGCCCGGGACCGCCCTGGAACGCCGGGGACCGCCTGGGACCGCCTGGGACTGCCCTGCACCGCCCGGGACCGCCCTGGAACGCCCGGGACCGCCAGGACCGCCCGGGACCGCCCGGGACCGCCCTGGACCGCACGGGACCACCCGGAACCGCCCGGGACCGCCCCGGACCGCCCGGGACGGCCCGGGACCGCCCGGGACCGCACGGGACCGCCCGGGACCGCCCGGGACCACCTGGGACCGCCCCGGACCGCCCGGGACCGCCTCGGACCGCCCGGTACCGCCCAGGACCGCCGGGACCGCCCCGGACCGCCCGGGACCGCCCCGGACCGCCCGGGACCGCCCTAGAACGCCCGGGACCGCCCAGGACCGCCCAGGATTGCCCCGGACCGCCCGGGACCGCCTCGGACCGCCCGGGACCGCCCAGGACCGCCCGGGACCGCCCTGGACCGCCCGGGACCGCCCTGGAACGCCCGGGACCGCCCGGGATCGCCCGGGACCGCCCGGGACCGCCCGGGACCGCCCCGGACCGCCCGGTACCGCGTTGGACCGCCCGGGACCGCCCCGGACCGCCCCAGGACCGCCCCGGACCGCCCGCGACCGCCCCGGACCGCCCGGGACCGCCCCGGACCGCCCGGGACCGCCCGGGACCGCCCGGGACCGCACGGGACCGCCCGGGACCGCCCGGGACCGCCCGGGACCGCCCCGGACCACCCGGGACCGCCTCGGACCGCCCGGGACCGCCCCAGACCGCCCGGGACCGCCCTGGAATGCTCGAGACCGCCCGGGACCGCCCGGGACCGCACGGGACCGCCCGGGACCGCCCGGGACCGCCCGGGACCGCCCCGGACCGCCCGGGACCGCCTCGGACCGCCCGGGACCGCCCCGGACCGCCCGGGACCGCCCTGGAATGCCCGAGACCGCTCGGGACCGCCCGGGACCGCCCGGACCGCCCGGGACCGCCTCGGACCGCCCGGGACCGCCCAGGACCGCCCGGGACCGCCCTGGACCGCCCGGGACCGCCCTGTAACGCCCGAGACCACCCGGGACCGCCCCGGACCGCCCGGACCGCCCGGGACCGCCCCGGACCGCCCGGGACCGCACCGGACCGCCCGGGACCGCCCGGGACCGCCCGGGACCGCACGGGACCGCCCAGGACTGCCCGGGACCGCCCGGGACCGCCCGGGACCGGCCTGGACCGCCCGGGACCGCCCGGGACCGCCCGGGACCGCCCGGGACCGCCCGGGACCGCCCCGGACCGCCCGGGACCGCCTCGGACCTCCCGTGACCGCCCAGGACCGCCCGGGACCGCCCTGGACCGCCCTGGACCGCCCGGGACCGCCCTGGAACGCCCGGAACCGCCCGGGACCGCCCGGGACCGCCCGGGACCACGCAGGACCGCCCTGGAACACCCGGGAACGGCCGGGACCGCCCGGGACCGCCCTGGACCGCCCGGGACCGCCCTGGAACGCCCGGGACCGCCCGGGACCGCCCGGGACCGCCCGGGACCGCCCGGGACCGCCCGGGACCGCACGGGACCGCCCAGGACTGCCCGGGACCGCCCGGGACCGCCCGGGACCGGCCTGGACCGCCCGGGACCGCCCGGGACCGCCCGGGACCGCCCGGGACCGCCCGGGACCGCCCCGCACCGCCCGGGACCGCCTCGGACCTCCCGTGACCGCCCAGGACCGCCCGGGACCGCCCTGGACCGCCCTGGACCGCCCGGGACCGCCCTGGAACGCCCGGGACCGCCCGGGACCGCCCGGGACCGCCCGGGACCACGCAGGACCGCCCTGGAACACCCGGGACCGGCCGGGACCGCCCGGGACCGCCCTGGACCGCCCGGGACCGCCCTGGAACACCCGGGACCGCCTCGGACCGCCCGGGACCGCCGGGGACCGCCCGGGACCGCCCGGGACCGCCCGGGACCGCCCAGGACCGTCCGGGACCGCCAGGGACCGCCCCAGACCGCCCGGGACTGCCTCGGACCGGCCGGGACCGCCCAGGACCGCCCGGGACCACCCTGGACCGCCCTGGACCGCCCGGGACCGCCCTAGAACGCCCGGGACCGCCCGGGACTTCCCGGGACCGCCCGGGACCGCCCGGGACCGCCCGGGACCGCCCGGGACCGCCCTGGACCGCCCGGGACCGCCCTGGAACGCCTGGGACCGCCCGGGACCGCCCGGGACCGCCCAGGACCGCCCGGGACCGCCTGGGACCGCCCGGGACCGCCCCAGACCACCCTGGACCGCCCGGGACCACCCGGGACCGCCCGGGACCGCCCGGGACCGCACGGGACCGCCCAGGACCGCCCGGGACCGCCCCGGACCGCCCGGGACCGCCTCGGACTGCCCAGGACTGCCCAGGACCGCCCGGAACCGCCCTGGACCGCCCGTGACCGCCCTAGAACGCCCGGGACCGCCCGGGACCGCCCGGGACCGCCCCGGACCGCCCGGGACCACCTCGGACCGCCCGGGACCGCCCAGGACTGCCCGGGACCGCCCTGGACCGCCCGCGACCGCCCTGGAACGCACGGGACCGCCCGGGACCGCCCGGGACCGCCTGGGACCGCCCTGGACCGCCAAGGACCGCCCTGGAACGCCCGGGACCGCCCAGGACCGCCCAGAACCGCCCTGGACCGCCCGTGACCGCCCGGGACCGCCCGGACCGCCTGGGACTGCCTCGGACCGCCCGGGACCGCCCAGGACCGCCCTGGAACGCCGGGGACCGCCTGGGACCGCCTGGGACCGCCCTGGACCGCCCGGGACCGCCCTGGAACGCCCGGGACCGCCCAGGACCGCCCGGGACCGCCCGGGACCGCCCTGGACCGCACGGGACCACCCGGAACCGCCCGGGACCGCCCCGGACCGCCCGGGACGGCCCGGGACCGCCCGGGACCGCACGGGACCGCCCGGGACCGCCCGGGACCGCCTGGGACCGCCCCGGACCGCCCGGGACCGCCTCGGACCGCCCGGTACCGCCCAGGACCGCCGGGACCGCCCCGGACCGCCCGGGACCGCCCCGGACCGCCCGGGACCGCCCTAGAACGCCCGGGACCGCCCAGGACCGCCCAGGATTGCCCCGGACCGCCCGGGACCGCCTCGGACCGCCCGGGACCGCCCAGGACCGCCCGGGACCGCCCTGGACCGCCCGGGACCGCCCTGGAACGCCCGGGACCGCCCGGGATCGCCCGGGACCGCCCGGGACCGCCCGGGACCGCCCCGGACCGCCCGGTACCGCGTTGGACCGCCCGGGACCGCCCCGGACCGCCCCAGGACCGCCCCGGACCGCCCGCGACCGCCCCGGACCGCCCGGGACCGCCCCGGACCGCCCGGGACCGCCCGGGACCGCCCGGGACCGCACGGGACCGCCCGGGACCGCCCGGGACCGCCCGGGACCGCCCCGGACCGCCCGGGACCGCCTCGGACCGCCCGGGACCGCCCCGGACCGCCCGGGACCGCCCTGGAATGCCCGAGACCGCTCGGGACCGCCCGGGACCGCCCGGACCGCCCGGGACCGCCTCGGACCGCCCGGGACCGCCCGGGACCGCACGGGACCGCCCGGGACCGCCCGGGACCGCCCGGGACCGCCCCGGACCGCCCGGGACCGCCTCGGACCGCCCGGGACCGCCCCGGACCGCCCGGGACCGCCCTGGAATGCCCGAGACCGCTCGGGAACGCCCGGGACCGCCCGGACCGCCCGGGACCGCCTCGGACCGCCCGGGACCGCCCAGGACCGCCCGGGACCGCCCTGGACCGCCCGGGACCGCCCTGTAACGCCCGAGACCACCCGGGACCGCCCCGGACCGCCCGGGACCGCCCGGGACCGCCCCGGACCGCCCGGGACCGCACCGGACCGCCCGGGACCGCCCGGGACCGCCCGGGACCGCACGGGACCGCCCGGGACCGCCCGGGACCGCCCGGGACCGCCCCGGACCGCCCGGGACCGCCTCGGACCTCCCGTGACCGCCCAGGACCGCCCGGGACCGCCCTGGACCGCCCTGGACCGCCCGGGACCGCCCTGGAACGCCCGGGACCGCCCGGGACCGCCCGGGACCGCCCGGGACCACGCAGGACCGCCCTGGAACACCCGGGACCGGCCGGGACCGCCCGGGACCGCCCTGGACCGCCCGGGACCGCCCTGGAACGCCCGGGACCGCCCGGGACCGCCCGGGACCGCCCGGGACCGCCTGGGACCGCACGGGACCGCCCAGGACTGCCCGGGACCGCCCGGGACCGCCCGGGACCGGCCTGGACCGCCCGGGACCGCCCGGGACCGCCCGGGACCGCCTGGGACCGCCCCGGACCGCCCGGGACCGCCTCGGACCTCCCGTGACCGCCCAGGACCGCCCGGGACCGCCCTGGACTGCCCTGGACCGCCAGGGACCGCGCTGGAACGCCCGGGACCGCCCGGGACCGCCCGGGACCGCCCGGGACCACGCAGGACCGCCCTGGAACACCCGGGACCGGCCGGGACCGCCCGGGACCGCCCTGGACCGCCCGGGACCGCCCTGGAACGCCCGGGACCGCCTCGGACCGCCCGGGACCGCCCGGGACCGCCCGGGACCGCCCGGGACCGCCCGGGACCGCCAGGGACCGCCCCAGACCGCCCGGGACTGCCTCGGACCGGCCGGGACCGCCCAGGACCACCCGGGACCGCCCTGGACCGCCCTGGACCGCCCGGGACCGCCCTAGAACGCCCGGGACCGCCCGGGACTTCCCGGGACCGCCCGGGACCGCCCGGGACCGCCCGGGACCGCCCGGGACCGCCCTGGACCGCCCGGCACCGCCCTGGAACGCCTGGGACCGCCCGGGACCGCCCGGGACCGCCCAGGACCGCCCGGGACCGCCTGGGACCGCCCGGGACCGCCCCAGACCACCCTGGACCGCCCGGGACCACCCGGGACCGCCCAGGACCGCCCGGGACCGCACGGGACCGCCCGGGACCGCCCGGGACCGCCCCGGACCGCCCGGGACCGCCTCGGACTGCCCAGGACTGCCCAGGACCGCCCGGAACCGCCCCGGACCGCCCGTGACCGCCCTAGAACGCCCGGGACCGCCCGGGACCGCCCGGGGACCGCCCCGGACCGCCCGGGACCACCTCGGACCGCCCGGGACCGCCCAGGACTGCCCGGGACCGCCCTGGACCGCCCGCGACCGCCCTGGAACGCACGGGACCGCCCGGGACCGCCCGGGACCGCCTGGGACCGCCTGGACCGCCAAGGACCGCCCTGGAACGCCCGGGACCGCCCAGGACCGCCCAGAACCGCCCTGGACCGCCCGGGACCGCCCGAGACCGCCCGGGACCGCCCGGGACTGCCCGGGACCGCCCCGGACCGCCCGGGACCGCACCCGGACCGCCCAGGACCACACCCGGACCCACCCGGGACCGCCCCAGACCGCCCAGGACCGCCCGGGACCGCCCGGGACCGCCCGGGATCGCCCGGGACCGCCCGGGACCGCCCCGGACCGCCCGGGACCAGCCGGGACCGCCCCAGACCGCCCGGGACCGCCTCGGACCGCCCGGGACCGCCCAGGACCGCCCAGGACCGCCCCGGACCGCCCGGGACCGCCTTGGACCGCCCGGGACCGCCCTGGAATGCCCGGGACCGCTCGGGACCGCCTGGGACCGCCCGGACCGCCCGGGACCGCCTCGGACCACCCGGGACCGCCCAGGACCGCCCTGGAATGCCCGGGACCGCCCGGGACCGCCCGGGACCGCCCTGGACCGCCCGGGACCGCCCTGGAATGCCTGGGACCGCCCGGGACCGCCCGGTACCGCCCGGGAACGCCCGGGACCGCCCGGGACCACCCGGGACCGCCCGGGACCGCCCCGGACTGCCCGGGACCGCCCAGGACCGCCCGGGACCGCACGGGAGCGCCCGGGACCGCCCGGGACCGCCCCGGACCGCCTGGGACCGCCTCGGACCGCCCGGGACCGCCCCGGACCGCCCGCGACCGCCCCGGACCGCCCGGGACCACCCTAGATCGCCCGGGACCGGCCGGGACCGCCCGGGACCGCCCCGGACCGCCCGGGACCGCCTCGAACCGCCCGGGACCGCCCAGGACCGCCCTGGACCGCCCTGGACCGCCCGGGACCACCCTGGAACGCCCTGGACCGCCCGGGATCGCCCGGGACCGCCCGGGACCGCCCGGGACCGCCCGGGACCGCCCAGGACCGCCCGGGACCGCAGGGACCGCCCCGGACCGCCCGGGACTGCCTCGGACCGGCCGGGACCGCCCAGGACCGCCCGGGACCGCCCTGGACCGCCCTGGACCGCCCGGGACCGCCCCGGAACGCCCGGGACCGCCCGGGACTGCCCGGGACAGCCCGGGACCGCCCGGGACCGCCCGGGACCGCGCAGGGCCGCCCTGGAACGCCTGGGACCGCCCGGGACCGCCCGGGACCGCCCTGGACCGCCCGGGACCGCCCTGGAACGCCTGGGACCGCCCGGGACCGCCCGGGACCGCCCAGGACCGCCCGGGACCGCCTGGGACCGCCCAGGACCGCCGCAGACCGCCCTGGACCGCCCGGGACCGCCCGGGACCGCCCGGGACCGCACCGGGACCGCACGGGACCGCCCGGGACCGCCCGGGACCGCCTCGGACCGCCCAGGACTGCCCAGGACCGACCGGAACCGCCCGGACCACCCGGGACCGCCGGACGGCCCGGGACCGCCCTAGAACGCCCGGGACCGCCCGGGACCGCCCGGACCGCCCCGGACCGCCCGGGACCGCCTCGGACCGCCCGGGACCGCCCAGGACCGCCCGGGACCGCCCTGGAACGCCTGGGACCGCCCGGGACCGCCCGGGACCGCCCAGGACTGCCGCAGACCGCCCTGGACCGCCCGGGACCGCCCGGGACCGCCCGGGACCGACCGGGACCGCACAGGACCGCCCGGGACCGCCCGGGACCGCCCCGGACCGCCCGGGACCGCCTCGGACCGCCCAGGACTGCCCAGGACCGCCCGGAACCGCCCCGGACCACCCGGGACCGCCCCGGACGGCCCGGGACCGCCCTAGAACGCCCGGGACCGCCCGGGACCGCCCGGGACCACCCCGGACCGCCCGGGACCGCCTCGGACCGCCCGGGACCGCCCAGGACCGCCCGGGACCGCCCTGGACCGCCCGGGACCGCCCTGCAACGCCCGAGACCACCCGGGACCGCCCCGGACCGCCCGGGACCGCCCGGGACCGCCCCGGACCGCCCGGGACCGCACCGGACCGCCCGGGACCGCCCGGGACCGCCCGGGACCGCACGGGACCGCCCAGGACTGCCCGGGACCGCCCGGGACCGCCTGGGACCGGCCTGGACCGCCCGGGACTGCCCGGGACCGCCCGGGACCGCCCGGGACCGCCCGGGACCGCCCCGGACCGCCCGGGACCGCCTCGGACCTCCCGGGACCGCCCAGGACCGCCCGGGTCCGCCCTGGACCGCCCTGGACCGCCCGGGACCGCCCTGGAACGCCCAGGACCGCCCGGGACCGCCCGGGACCGCCCGGGACCGCCCGGGACCGCCCCGGACCGCCCGGGACCGCCTCGGACCGCCCAGGACTGCCCAGGACCGCCCGGAACCGCCCCGGACCACCCGGGACCGCCCCGGACGGCCCGGGACCGCCCTAGAACGCCCGGGACCGCCCGGGACCGCCCGGGACCGCCCCGGACCGCCCGGGACCGCCTCGGACCGCCCGGGACCGCCCAGGACCGCCCGGGACCGCCCTGGACCGCCCGGGACCGCCCTGCAACGCCCGAGACCACCCGGGACCGCCCCGGACCGCCCGGGACCGCCCGGGACCGCCCCGGACCGCCCGGGACCGCACCGGACTGCCCGGGACCGCCCGGGACCGCCCGGGACCGCACGGGAGCGCCCAGGACTGCCCGGGACCGCCCGGGACCGCCCGGGACCGGCCTGGACCGCCCGGGACTGCCCGGGACCGCCCGGGACCGCCCGGGACCGCCCGGGACCGCCCCGGACCGCCCGGGACCGCCTCGGACCCCCCGGGACCGCCCAGGACCGCCCGGGACCGCCCTGGACCGCCCTGGACCGCCCGGGACCGCCCTGGAACGCCCGGGACCGCCCGGGACCGCCCGGGACCGCCCGGGACCACCCGGGACCGCCCGGGACCACGCAGGACCGCCCTGGAACACCCGGGACCGCCCAGGACCGCCCGGGACCGCCCTGGACCGCCCGGGACCGCCCTGGAACGCCCGGGACCACCCGGGACCGCCCGGGACCGCCCGGGACCGCCCGGGACCGCCTGCGACCGCCCGGGACCGCCCCAGACCGCCCGGGACCGCCCGGGACCGCCCGGGACCGCACGGGACCGCCCGGGACCGCCCCGGACCGCCCCGGACCGCCCGGGACCGCCTCGGACCGCCCGGGACCGCCCTGGACCGCCCGGGACCGCCCCGGACCACCCGGAACCGCCCCGGACCGCCCGGGACCGCCCTAGAACGCCCGGGACCGGCCGGGAACGCCCGGGACCGCCCCGGACCGCCCGGAACCGCCTCGGACCGCCCGGACCGCCCAGGACCGCCCGGAACCGCCCTGGAACCGCCCGGGACCGCCCTGGAACGCCCGGGACCGCCCGGGACCGCCCGGGACCGCCCGGGACCGCCAAGGACCGCCCTGCAATGCCCGGGACCGCCCAAGACCGCCCGGAACCGCCCTGGACCGCCTGGGACCGCCCGAGACCGCCCGGGACCACCCGGGACCGCCCGGGACCGCCCCGGACCGCCCGGGACCGCACCCGGACCGCCTAGGACCACACCCGGACCGCCCGGGACCGCCCGGAACCGCCTCGGACCGCCCGGGACTGCCCGGGACCGCCCGGGACCGCCCGGGACCGCCCGGGACCGCCCCGGACCGCCCGGGACCGCCTCGGACCTCCCGGGACCGCCCAGGACCGCCCGGGACCGCCCTGGACCGCCCTGACCGCCCGGGACCGCCCTGGAACGCCCGGGACCGCCCGGGACCGCCCGGGACCGCCCGGGACCACCCGGGACCGCCCGGGACCACGCAGGACCGCCCTGGAACACCCGGGACCGCCCAGGACCGCCCGGGACCGCCCTGGACCGCCCGGGACCGCCCTGGAACGCCCGGGACCACCCGGGACCGCCCGGGACCGCCCGGGACCGCCCGGGACCGCCTGCGACCGCCCGGACCGCCCCAGACCGCCCGGGACCGCCCGGGACCGCCCGGGACCGCACGGGACCGCCCGGGACCGCCCGGGACCGCCCCGGACCGCCCGGGACCGCCTCGGACCGCCCGGGACCGCCCTGGACCGCCCGGGACCGCCCCGGACCACCCGGAACCGCCCCGGACCGCCCGGGACCGCCCTAGAACGCCCGGGACCGGCCGGGAACGCCCGGGACCGCCCCGGACCGCCCGGAACCGCCTCGGACCGCCCGGACCGCCCAGGACCGCCCGGAACCGCCCTGGACCGCCCGGGACCGCCCTGGAACGCCCGGGACCGCCCGGGACCGCCCCGGACCGCCCGGGACCGCACCCGGACCGCCTAGGACCACACCCGGACCGCCCGGGACCGCCCGGAACCGCCTCGGACCGCCCGGACCGCCCAGGACCGCCCGGGACCGCCCTGGACCGCCCGGGACCGCCCTGGAACGCCCGGGACCGCCCGGGACTGCCCGGGACCGCCCGGGACCGGCAAGGACCGCCCTGGCACGCCTGGGACCGCCCAAGACCGCCCGGAACCGCCCTGGACCGCCTGGGACCGCCCCGAGACCGCCCGGGACTGCCCGGGACCGCCCGGGACCGCCCCGGACCGCCCGGGACCGCACCCGGACCGCCCAGGACCACACCCGGACCGCCCGGGACCGCCCGGGGACCGCCCCGGACTGCCCGGGACCGCCCCTGACCGCCGGGACCGCCCTGGAATGCCCGGGACCGCTCGTGACCGCCCGGGACCGCCCGGACCGCCTGGGACTGCCTCGGACCACCCGGGACCGCCCAGGACCGCCCTGGAACGCCGGGGACCGCCTGGGACCGCCTGGGACCGCCCTGGACCGCCCGGACCGCCCTGGAACGCCCGGGACCGCCCAGGACCGCCCCGGGACCGCCCGGGACCGCCCTGGACCGCACGGGACCACCCGGAACCGCTCGGGACCGCCCCGGACCGCCCGGGACGGCCCGGGACCGCCCGGGACCGCACGGGACCGCCCGGACCGCCCGGGACCGCCTGGGACCGCCCCGGACCGCCCGGGACCGCCTCGGACCGCCCGGTACCGCCCAGGACCGCCGGGACCGCCCCGGACCGCCCGGGACCGCCCCGGACCGCCCGGGACCGCCCTAGAACGCCCGGGACCGCCCAGGACCGCCCAGGATTGCCCCGGACCGCCCGGGACCGCCTCGGACCGCCCGGGACCGCCCAGGACCGCCCGGGACCGCCCTGGACCGCCCGGACCGCCCTGGAACGCCCGGGACCGCCCGGGATCGCCCAGGACCGCCCGGGACCGCCCGGGACCGCCCCGGACCGCCCGGTACCGCGTTGGACCGCCCGGGACCGCCCCGGACCGCCCCAGGACCGCCCCGGACCGCCCGCGACCGCCCCGGACCGCCCGGGACCGCCCCGGACCGCCCGGGACCGCCCGGGACCGCCCGGGACCGCACGGACCGCCCGGGACCGCCCGGGACCGCCCGGGACCGCCCCGGACAGCCCGGGACCGCCTCGGACCGCCCGGGACCGCCCCGGACCGCCCGGGACCGCCCTGGAATGCCCGAGACCGCTCGGGACCGCCCGGGACCGCCCGGACCGCCCGGGACCGCCTCGGACCGCCCGGGACCGCCCGGGACCGCCCGGGACCGCACGGGACCGCCCGGGACCGCCCGGGACCGCCCGGGACCGCCCCGGACCGCCCGGGACCGCCTCGGACCGCCCGGGACCGCCCCGGACCGCCCGGGACCGCCCTGGAATGCCGAGACCGCTCGGGACCGCCCGGGACCGCCCGGACCGCCCGGGACCGCCTCGGACCGCCCGGGACCACCCAGGACCGCCCGGGACCGCCCTGGACCGCCCGGGACCGCCCTGTAACGCCCGAGACCACCCGGGACCGCCCCGGACCGCCCGGGACCGCCCGGGACCGCCCCGGACCGCCCGGGACCGCACCGGACCGCCCGGGACCGCCCGGGACCGCCCGGGACCGCACGGGACCGCCCAGGACTGCCCGGGACCACCCGGGACCGCCCGGGACCGGCCTGGACCGCCCGGGACCGCCCGGGACCGCCCGGGACCGCCCGGGACCGCCCGGGACCGCCCCGGACCGCCCGGGACCGCCTCCGACCTCCCGTGACCGCCCAGGACCGCCCGGGACCGCCTGGACCGCCTGGACCGCCCGGGACCGCCCTGGAACGCCCGGGACCGCCCGGGACCGCCCGGGACCGCCCGGGACCACGCAGGACCGCCCTGGAACACCCGGGACCGGCCGGGACCGCCCGGGACCGCCCTGGACCGCCCGGGACTGCCCTGGAACGCCCGGGACCGCCCGGGACCGCCCTGGGACCGCCCGGGACCGCCCGGGACCGCCTGCGAACGCCCGGGACCGCCCCAGACCGCCCGGGACCGCCCGGGACCGCCCGGGACCGCACGGGACCGCCCGGGACCGCCCGGGACCGCCCCGGACCGCCCGGGAGACCGCCTCGGACCGCCCGGGACCGCCCTGGACCGCCCGGGACCGCCCCGGACCACCCGGAACCGCCCCGGACCGCCCGGGACCGCCCTAGAACGCCCGGGACCGGCCGGGAACGCCCGGGACCGCCCGGGACCGCCCGGAACCGCCTCGGACCGCCCGGACCGCCCAGGACCGCCCGGAACCGCCCTGGACCGCCCGGGACCGCCCTGGAACGCCCGGGACCGCCCGGGACCGCCCGGGACCGCCCGGGACCGCCCGGGACCGCCAAGGACCGCCCTGCAATGCCCCAGGACCGCCCAAGACCGCCCGGAACCGCCCTGGACCGCCTGGGACCGCCCGAGACCGCCCGGGACCACCCGGGACCGCCCGGGACCACCCCGGACCGCCCGGGACCGCACCCGGACCGCCTAGGACCACACCCGGACCGCCCGGGACCGCCCGGAACCGCCTCGGACCGCCCGGACCGCCCAGGACCGCCCGGAACCGCCCTGGACCGCCCGGGACCGCCCTGGAATGCCCGGGACCGCCCGGACCGCCCGGGACCCCCGGGACCGGCAAGGACCGCCCTGGCACGCCTGGGACCGCCCAAGACCGCCCGGAACCGCCCTGGACCGCCTGGGACCGCCCGAGACCGCCCGGGACTGCCCGGGACCGCCCGGGACCGCCCCGGACCGCCCGGGACCGCACCCGGACCGCCCAGGACCACACCCGGACCGCCCGGGACCGCCCGGGACCGCCCCGGACTGCCCGGGACCGCCCCTGACCGCCGGACCGCCCTGGAATGCCCGGGAGCGCTCGTGACCGCCCGGGACCGCCCAGACCGCCCAGACCGCCTGGGACCGCCTCGGACCGCCCGGGACCGCCCAGGACTGCCCTGGAACGCCGGGGACCGCCTGGGACCGCCTGGGACCGCCCTGGACCGCCCGGGACCGCCCTGGAACGCCCGGGACCGCCCAGGACCGCCCGGGACTGCCCGGGACCGCCCTGGACCGCGCGGGACCACCCGGAACCGCCCGGGACCGCCCCGGACCGCCCGGGACGGCCCGGGACTGCCCGGGACCGCACGGGACCGCCCGGGACCGCCCGGGACCGCCCGGACCGCCCTAGAACGCCCGGGACCGCCCGGGACCGCCCAGGACAGCCGGGACCGCCCCGGACCGCCCGGGACCGCCCCGGACCGCCCGGGACCGCCCTAGAACGCCCGGGACAGCCCGGGACCGCCCAGGATTGCCCCGGACCGCCCGGGACCGCCTCGGACCGCCCGGGACCGCCCAGGACCGCCCGGGACCGCCCTGGACCGCCCGGGACCGCCCTGGAACGCCCGGGACCGCCCGGGATCGCCCGGGACCGCCCGGGACCGCCCGGGACCGCCCCGGACCGCCCGGTACCGCGTTGGACCGCCCGGGACCGCCCCGGACCGCCCCAGGACCGCCCCGGACCGCCCGCGACCGCCCCGGACCGCCCGGGACCGCCCCGGACCGCCCGGGGACCGCCCGGGACCGCCCGGGACCGCACGGGACCGACCGGGACCGCCCGGGACCGCCCGGGACCGCCCCGGACCGCCCGGGACCGCCTCGGACCGCCCGGGACCGCCCCGGACCGCCCGGGACCGCCCTGGAATGCCCGAGACCGCTCGGGACCGCCCGGGACCGCCCGGACCGCCCGGGACCGCCTCGGACCGCCGGGACCGCCCAGGACCGCCCTGAAACGCCCGGGACCGCCCGGGACCGCCCGGACCGCTCTGGACCGCCCTGGACCGCCTGGGACCGCCCTGGAACGCCCGGGACTGCCCGGGACCGCCCGGGACCGCCCAGGACCGCCCGGGACCGCCCCGGACTGCCCGGGATCGCCCCGGACCGCCCGGGACCGCCCTAGAACGGCCCGGGACCACCGGGACCACCCGGGACTGCCCCAGACCGCCCGGGACCGCCTTGGACCGCCCGGGACCGCGCAGGACCGCCCGGGACCGCCCGGGACCGCCCGGGACCGCCCTGGACCGCCCGGCACCGCCCTGGAACGCCCGGGACCGCCCGGGACCGCCCGGGACCGCCCGGGACCGCCCGGGACCGCCTGGGACCACCCGGGACCGCCCCAGACCGCCCGGGACCGCCCGGGACCGCACGGGACCGCCCGGGACCGCCCGGGACAGCCCTGGACCGCCCGGGACCGCCCTGGAACGCCCGGGACCGCCCGGGACCGCCCGGGACCGCCCGGGACCGCCCGGGACCGCCTGGGACCGCCCGGGACGGCCCCAGACCGCCCGGGACCGCCCGGGACCGCCCGGGACCGCACGGGACCGCCGGGACCGCCCGGGACCGCCCAGGACCGCCCCGGACCGCCCGGGACCGCCTCGGACCGCCCGGGACTGCCCAGGACCGCCCGGGACCGCCCGGGACCGCCCGGGACCGCCCGGGACCGCCCAGGACCGCCTGGGACCGCCAAGGACCGCCCTGGAACGCCCGGGACCGCCCAGGACCGCCCGGAACCGCGCTGGACCGCCCGGGACCGCCCGAGACCGCCCGAGACCGCCCGGGACCGCCCGGGACCGCCCCGCACCGCCCAGGACCGCACCCGGACCGCCCAGGACCACACCCGGACCGCCCGGGACCGCCCCGGACCGCCCAGGACCGCCCGGGACTGCCCGGGACCGCCCGGGATCGCCCCGGACCGCCCGGGACCGCCCGGGACCGCCCGGGACCGCCTGGGACGCCCGGGACCGCCTCGGACCACCCGGGACTGCCCAGGACCGCCCGGGACCGCCTCTGACCGCCCGGGACCGCCCAGGACCGCCCGGGACCGCCCTGGAATTCCCGGGACCGCTCGGGACCGCCCGGGACCGCCCGGACCGCCCGGGACCGCCTCGGACCGCCGGGACCGCCCAGGACCGCCCTGGAACGCCCGGGACCGCCTGGGACCACCCGGGACCGCTCTGGACCGCCCTGGACCGCCCGGGACCGCCCTGGAACGCCCGGGACTGCCCGGGACCGCCCGGGACCGCCCGGGTCCGCCCCGGGACCGCCCATGACCACCCGGACCGCCCGGGACTGCCCCGGACCGCCCGTGACCGCCCGGGGACCGCCCGGGACCGCACGGGACCGCCCGGGACCGCCCGGGACCGCCCGGGACCGCCCCGGACCGCCCGGGACCGCCTCGGACCGCACGGGACCGCCCAGCACCGCCCGGGACTGCCTCGGACCGCCCGGGACCGCCCGGACCGCCCGGGACCGCCCTGGAATGCCCGGGACCGCTCGGGACCGCCCGGGACCGCCCGGACCGCCCGGGACCGCCTCGGACCGCCGGGACCGCCCAGGACCGCCCTGGAACGCCCGGGACCGCCCGGGACCCCCCGGGACCGCTCTGGACCGCCCTGGACCGCCTGGGACCGCCCTGGAACACCAGGGACTGCCCGGGACCGCCCGGGACCGCCCGGGACCGTCCGGGACCGCCCGGGACCACCCGGGACCGCCCGGGACCACCCCGGACCGCCCGGACCGCCCGGGACCGCCCGGGACCGCACAGGACCGCCCGGGACCGCCCAGGACCGCCCGGGACCGCCCCGGACCGCCCGGGACTGCCCTAGAACGCCCGGGACCGCCCGGGACCACCCGGGACCGCCCCGGACCGCCCGGGACCGCCTCGGACCGCCCGGAACCGCCCAGGACCGCCCGGGACCGCCCTGGACCGCCCGGGACCGCCATGGAACGCCCGGGACCGCCCGGGACCGCCCGGGACCGCCCAGGACCGCCCGGGACCGCCCTGGACCGCCTCGGACCGCCCGGGACTGCCCAGGACCGCCCGGGACCGCCCTGGACCGCCCGGGACCGCCCTGGAACGCCCGGGACCGCCGGGATCGCCCGGGACCGCCCGGGACCGCCCGGGACCGCCCCGGACCGCCCGGTACCGCGTTGGACCGCCCGGGACCGCCCCGGACCGCCCCAGGACCGCCCCGGACCGCCCTGGACCGCCCCGGACCGCCCGGGACCGCCCCGGACCGCCCGGGACCGCCCGGGACCGCCCGGGACCGCACGGGACCGCCCGGGACCGCCCGGGACCGCCCGGGACCGCCCCGGACCGCCCGGGACCGCCTCGGACCGCCCGGACCGCCCCGGACCGCCCGGGACCGCCCTGAATGCCCGAGACCGCTCGGGACCGCCCGGGACCGCCCGGACCGCCCGGGACCGCCTGGGACCGCCGGGACCGCCCAGGACCGCCCTGGAACGCCCCGGGACCGCCCGGGACCGCCCGGGACCGCTCTGGACCGCCCTGGACCGCCTGGGACCGCCCTGGAACGCCCGGGACTGCCCGGGACCGCCCGGGACCGCCCAGGACCGCCCGGGACCGCCCGGACCGCCCGGGACCGCCCCGGACCGCCTGGGACCGCCCTAGAACGCCCGGGACCACCGGGACCACCCGGGACTGCCCCGGACCGCCCAGGACCGCCTCGGACCGCCCGGGACCGCCCAGGACTGCCCGGGACCACCCTGGACCGCCCGGGACCGCCCGGGACCGCCCGGGACCGCCCGGGACCGCCCGGGACCGCCCAGGACCGCCCTGGAACGCCCGGGACCGCCCGGGACCGCCCGGGACCGCCCTGGACCGCCCGGGACCGCCCTGGAACGCCCGGGACCGCCCGGGACCGCCCGGGACCGCCCGGGACCGCCCGGGACCGCCCTGGAACGCCCGGGACCGCCCGGGACCGCCCGGGACCGCCCGGGACCGCCCGGGACCGCCTGGGACCACCCGGGACCGCCCCAGACCGCCCGGGACCGCCCGGGACCGCCCGGAACCGCACGGGACCGCCCGGGACCGCCAGGGACCGCCCTGGACCGCCCGGGACCGCCCTGGAACGCCCGGGACCGCCCGGGACCGCCCGGACCGCCCGGGACCGCCCGGGACCGCCTGGGACCGCCCGGGACGGCCCAGACCGCCCGGGACCGCCCGGGACCGCCCGGGACCGCACGGGACCGCCCGGGACCGCCCGGGACCGCCCAGGACCGCCCCGGACCGCCCGGGACCGCCTCGGACCGCTCGGGACTGCCCAGGACCGCCCGGGACCGCCCGGGACCGCCCGGGACTGCCCGGGACCGCCCAGGACCGCCTGGGACCGCCAAGGACCGCCCTGGAACACCCGGGACCGCCCAGGACCGCCCGGAACCGCGCTGGACCGCCCGGGACCGCCCTAGACCGCCCGGGACCGCCCGGGACCGCCCGGGACCGCCCCGGACCGCCCAGGACCGCACCCGGACCGCCCAGGACCACACCCGGACCGCCCGGGACCGCCCCGGACCGCCCAGGACCGCCCGGGACTGCCCGGGACCGCCCGGGATCGGCCCGGGAACGCCCGGGACCGCCCGGGACCGCCCGGGACCGCCTGGGACCGCCCGGGACCGCCTCGGACCGCCCGGGACCGCCCAGGACCGCCCGGGACCGCCTCTGACCGCCCGGGACCGCCCAGGACCGCCCGGGACCGCCCTGGAATGCCCGGGACCGCTCGTGACCGCCCGGGACCGCCCGGACCGCCCGGGACCGCCTCGGACCGCCGGGACCGCCCAGGACCGCCCTGGAACGCCCGGGACCGCCCGGGACCACCCGGGACCGCTCTGGACCGCCCTGGACCGCCCGGGACCGCCCTGGAACGCCCGGGACTGCCCGGGACCGCCCGGGACCGCCCGGGTCCGCCCCGGGACCGCCCATGACCACCCGGGACCGCCCGGGACCGCCCCGGACCGCCCGTGACCGCCCGGGACCGCCCGGGACCGCACGGGACCGCCCGGACCGCCCGGGACCGCCCGGGACCGCCCCGGACCGCCCGGGACCGCCTCGGACCGCCCGGGACCGCCCAGCACCGCCCGGGACCGCCTCGGACCGCCCGGGACCGCCCCGGACCGCCCGGGGACCGCCCTGGAATGCCCGGGACCGCTCGGGACCGCCCGGGACCGCCCGGACTGCCCGGGACCGCCTCGGACCGCCGGGACCGCCCAGGACCGCCCTGGAACGCCCGGGACCGCCCGGGACCGCCCGGGACCGCTCTGGACCGCCCTGGACCGCCTGGGACCGCCCTGGAACACCCGGGACTGCCCGGGACCGCCCGGGACCGCCCGGGACCGCCGGGGACCACCCCGGACCGCCCGGGACCGCCCGGGACCGCCCGGGACCGCACAGGACTGCCCGGGACCGCCCAGGACCGCCCGGGACCGCCTCTGACCGCCCGGACCGCCCAGGACCGCCCGGGACCGCCCTGGAATGCCCGGGACCGCTCGGGACCGCCCGGGACCGCCCGGACCGCCCGGGACCGCCTCGGACCGCCGGGACCGCCCAGGACCGCCCTGGAACGCCCGGGACCGCCCGGGACCACCCGGGACCGCTCTGGACCGCCCTGGACCGCCCGGGACCGCCCTGGAACGCCCGGGACTGCCCCGGACCGCCCGGGACCGCCCGGGTCCGCCCCGGGACCGCCCATGACCACCCGGGGACCGCCCGGGACTGCCCCGGACCGCCCGTGACCGCCCGGGACCGCCCGGGACCGCACGGGACCGCCCGGGACCGCCCGGGACCGCCCGGGACCGCCCCGGACCGCCCGGGACCGACTCGGACCGCCCGGGACCGCCCAGCACCGCCCGGGACCGCCTCGGACCGCCCGGGACCGCCCCGGACCGCCCGGGACCGCCCTGGAATGCCCGGGACCGCTCGTGACCGCCCGGGACCGCCCGGACCGCCCGGGACCGCCTCGGACCGCCGGGACCGCCCAGGACCGCCCTGGAACGCCCGGGACCGCCCGGGACCACCCGGGACCGCTCTGGACCGCCCTGGACCGCCCGGGACCGCCCTGGAACGCCCGGGACTGCCCGGGACCGCCCGGGACCGCCCGGGTCCGCCCCGGGACCGCCCATGACCACCCGGGACCGCCCGGGACCGCCCCGGACCGCCCGTGACCGCCCGGGACCGCCCGGGACCGCACGGGACCGCCCGGGACCGCCCGGGACCGCCCGGACCGCCCCGGACCGCCCGGGACCGCCTCGGACCGCCCGGGACCGCCCAGCACCGCCCGGGACCGCCTCGGACCGCCCGGGACCGCCCCGGACCGCCCGGGACCGCCCTGGAATGCCCGGGACCGCTCGGGACCGCCCGGGACCGCCCGGACTGCCCGGGACCGCCTCGGACCGCCGGGACCGCCCAGGACCGCCCTGGAACGCCCGGGACCGCCCGGGACCGCCCGGGACCGCTCTGGACCGCCCTGGACCGCCTGGGACCGCCCTGGAACACCCGGGACTGCCCGGGACCGCCCGGGACCGCCCGGGACCGCCGGGGACCACCCCGGACCGCCCGGGACCGCCCGGGACCGCCCGGGACCGCACAGGACTGCCCGGGACCGCCCAGGACCGCCCGGGACCGCCTCTGACCGCCCGGGACCGCCCAGGACCGCCCGGGACCGCCCTGGAATGCCCGGGACCGCTCGGGACCGCCCGGGACCGCCCGGACCGCCCGGGACCGCCTCGGACCGCCGGGACCGCCCAGGACCGCCCTGGAACGCCCGGGACCGCCCGGGACCACCCGGGACCGCTCTGGACCGCCCTGGACCGCCCGGGACCGCCCTGGAACGCCCGGGACTGCCCCGGACCGCCCGGGACCGCCCGGGTCCGCCCCGGGACCGCCCATGACCACCCGGGACCGCCCGGGACTGCCCCGGACCGCCCGTGACCGCCCGGGACCGCCCGGGACCGCACGGGACCGCCCGGACCGCCCGGGACCGCCCGGGACCGCCCGGACCGCCCGGGACCGACTCGGACCGCCCGGGACCGCCCAGCACCGCCCGGGACCGCCTCGGACCGCCCGGGACCGCCCCGGACCGCCCGGGACCGCCCTGGAATGCCCGGGACCGCTCGGGACCGCCCGGGACCGCCCGAACCGCCCGGGACCGCCTCGGACCGCGGGACCGCCCAGGACCGCCCTGGAACGCCCGGGACCGCCCGGGACCGCCCGGGACCGCTCTGGACCGCCCTGGACCGCCTGGGACCGCCCTGGAACACCCGGGACTGCCCGGGACCGCCCGGGACCGCCCGGGACCGTCCGGGACCGCCCGGGACCACCCGGGACCGCCCGGGACCACCCCGGACCGCCCGGGACCGCCCGGGACCGCCCGGGACCGCACAGGACCGCCCGGGACCGCCCAGGACCGCCCGGGACCGCCCCGGACCGCCCGGGACTGCCCTAGAACGCCCGGGACCGCCCGGGACCACCCGGGACCGCCCCGGACCGCCCGGGACCGCCTCGGACCGCCCGGGACCGCCCAGGACCGCCCGGGACCGCCCTGGACCGCCCGGGACCGCCATGGAACGCCCGGGACCGCCCAGGACCGCCCGGGACCGCCCTGGACCGCCCTGGACCGCCCGGGACCGCCCTGGAACGCCCGGGACCGCCCGGGATAGCCCGGGACCGCCCGGGACCGCCCGGGACCGCCCCGGACCGCCCGGTACCGCGTTGGACCGCCCGGGACCGCCCCGGACCGCCCCAGGACCGCCCCGGACCGCCCGGGACCGCCCCGGACCGCCCGGGACCGCCCCGGACCGCCCGGGACCGCCCGGGACCGCCCGGGACCGCACGGGACCGCCCGGGACCGCCCGGGACCGCCCGGGACCGCCCCGGACCGCCAGGGACCGCCTCGGACCGCCCGGGACCGCCCCGGACCGCCCGGGAACGCCCTGGAATGCCCGAGACCGCTCGGGACCGCCCGGGACCGCCCGGACCGCCCGGGACCGCCTCGGACCGCCGGGACCGCCCAGGACCGCCCTGGAACGCCCGGGACCGCCCGGGACCGCCCGGGACCGCTCTGGACCGCCCTGGACCGCCTGGGACCGCCCTGGAACGCCCGGGACTGCCCGGGACCGCCGGGACCGCCCAGGACCGCCCGGACCGCCCCGGACCGCCCCGGACCGCCCCGGACCGCCCGGGACCGCCCTAGAACGCCCGGGACCACCGGGACCACCCGGGACTGCCCCGGACCGCCCGAGACCGCCTCGGACCGCCCGGGACCGCCCAGGACCGCCCAGGACTGCCCTGGACCGCCCGGGACCGCCCGGGACCGCCCGGGACCGCCCGGGACCGCCCGGGACCGCCCAGGACCGCCCTGGAACGCCCAGGACCGCCCGGGACCGCCCGGGACCGCCCGGGACCGCCCTGGACCGCCCGGGACCGCCCTGGAACGCCCGGGACCGCCCGGGACCGCCCGGGACCGCCCGGGACCGCCCGGGACCGCCTGGGACCACCCGGGACCGCCCCAGACCGCCCGGGACCGCCCGGGACCGCCCGGGACCGCACGGGACCGCCCGGGACCGCCCGGGACCGCCCTGGACCGCCCGGGACCGCCCTGGAACGCCCGGGACCGCCCGGGACCGCCCGGGACCGCCCGGGACCGCCCGGGACCGCCTGGGACCGCCCGGGACGGCCCCAGACCGCCCGGGACCGCACGGGACCGCCCGGGACCGCATGGGACCGCCCGGGACCGCCCGGGACCGCCCAGGACCGCCCCGGACCGCCCGGGACCGCCTCGGACCGCCCGGGACTGCCCAGGACCGCCCGGGACCGCCCGGGACCGCCCGGGACCGCCCGGGACCGCCCAGGACCGCCTGGGACCGCCAAGGACCGCCCTGGAACGCCCGGGACCGCCCAGGACCGCCCGGAACCGCGCTGGACCGCCCGGGACCGCCCGAGACCGCCCGGGATTGCCCGGGACCGCCCGGGACCGCCCCGGACCGCCCAGGACCGCACCCGGACCGCCCAGGACCACACCCGGACCGCCCGGGACCGCCCCGGACCGCCCAGGACCGCCCGGGACTGCCCGGGACCGCCCGGGATCGCCCGGGACCGCCCGGGACTGCCCGGGACCGCCCGGGACCGCCTGGGACCGCCCGGGACCGCCTCGGACCGCCCGGGACCGCCCAGGACCGCCCGGGACCGCCTCTGACCGCCCGGGACCGCCCAGGACCGCCCGGGACCACCCTGGAATGCCCGGGACCGCTCGGGACCGCCCGGGACCGCCCGGACCGCCCGGGACTGCCTCGGACCGCCCGGACCGCCCGGGACTGCCTCGGACCGCCCGGGACCGCCCGGGACCGCCCCGGACCGCCAGGGACCGCCTCGGACCGCCCGGGACCGCCCCGGACCGCCCGGGAACGCCCTGGAATGCCCGAGACCGCTCGGGACCGCCCGGGACCGCCCGGACCGCCCGGGACCGCCTCGGACCGCCGGGACCGCCCAGGACCGCCCTGGAACGCCCGGGACCGCCCGGGACCGCCCGGGACCGCTCTGGACCGCCCTGGACCGCCTGGGACCGCCCTGGAACGCCCGGGACTGCCCGGGACCGCCCGGGACCGCCCAGGACCGCCCGGGACCGCCCCGGACCGCCCCGGACCGCCCCGGACCGCCCGGGACCGCCCTAGAACGCCCGGGACCACCGGGACCACCCGGGACTGCCCCGGACCGCCCGAGACCGCCTCGGACCGCCCGGGACCGCCCAGGACCGCCCAGGACTGCCCTGGACCGCCCGGGACCGCCCGGGACCGCCCGGGA
This sequence comes from Petromyzon marinus, assembly GCF_048934315.1. Classification (NCBI taxonomy): domain Eukaryota; kingdom Metazoa; phylum Chordata; class Hyperoartia; order Petromyzontiformes; family Petromyzontidae; genus Petromyzon; species Petromyzon marinus. The sequence goes on along the minus strand of NW_027422719.1, from coordinate 234,231 downwards.
CCGCCCGGGACCGCCCGGGACCGCCCAGGACCGCCCTGGAACGCCCAGGACCGCCCGGGACCGCCCGGGACCGCCCGGGACCGCCCTGGACCGCCCGGGACCGCCCTGGAACGCCCGGGACCGCCCGGGACCGCCCGGGACCGCCCGGGACCGCCCGGGACCGCCTGGGACCACCCGGGACCGCCCCAGACCGCCCGGGACCGCCCGGGACCGCCCGGGACCGCACGGGACCGCCCGGGACCGCCCGGGACCGCCCTGGACCGCCCGGGACCGCCCTGGAACGCCCGGGACCGCCCGGGACCGCCCGGGACCGCCCGGGACCGCCCGGGACCGCCTGGGACCGCCCGGGACGGCCCCAGACCGCCCGGGACCGCACGGGACCGCCCGGGACCGCATGGGACCGCCCGGGACCGCCCGGGACCGCCCAGGACCGCCCCGGACCGCCCGGGACCGCCTCGGACCGCCCGGGACTGCCCAGGACCGCCCGGGACCGCCCGGGACCGCCCGGGACCGCCCGGGACCGCCCAGGACCGCCTGGGACCGCCAAGGACCGCCCTGGAACGCCCGGGACCGCCCAGGACCGCCCGGAACCGCGCTGGACCGCCCGGGACCGCCCGAGACCGCCCGGGATTGCCCGGGACCGCCCGGGACCGCCCCGGACCGCCCAGGACCGCACCCGGACCGCCCAGGACCACACCCGGACCGCCCGGGACCGCCCCGGACCGCCCAGGACCGCCCGGGACTGCCCGGGACCGCCCGGGATCGCCCGGGACCGCCCGGGACTGCCCGGGACCGCCCGGGACCGCCTGGGACCGCCCGGGACCGCCTCGGACCGCCCGGGACCGCCCAGGACCGCCCGGGACCGCCTCTGACCGCCCGGGACCGCCCAGGACCGCCCGGGACCACCCTGGAATGCCCGGGACCGCTCGGGACCGCCCGGGACCGCCCGGACCGCCCGGGACTGCCTCGGACCGCCGGGACCGCCCAGGACCGCCCTGGAACGCCCGGGACCGCCCGGGACCACCCGGGACCGCTCTGGACCGCCCTGGACCGCCCGGGACCGCCCTGGAACGCCCGGGACTGCCCGGGACCGCCCGGGACCGCCCGGGTCCGCCCCGGGACCGCCCATGACCACCCGGGACCGCCCGGGACCGCCCCGGACCGCCCGTGACCGCCCGGGACCGCCCGGGACCGCACGGGACCGCCCGGGACCGCCCGGGACCGCCCGGGACCGCCCCAGACCGCCCGGGACCGCCTCGGACCGCCCGGGACCGCCCAGCACCGCCCGGGACCACCTCGGACCGCCCGGGACCGCCCCGGACCGCCCGGGACCGCCCTGGAATGCCCGGGACCGCTCGGGACCGCCCGGGACCGCCCGGACCGCCCGGGACCGCCTCGGACCGCCGGGACCGGCCAGGACCGCCCTGGAACGCCCGGGACCGCCCGGGACCGCCCGGGACCGCTCTGGACCGCCCTGGACCGCCCGGGACCGCCCTGGAACACCCGGGACTGCCCGGGACCGCCCGCGACCGCCCGGGACCGTCCGGGACCGCCCGGGACCACCCGGGACCGCCCGGGACCACCCCGGACCGCCCGGGACCGCCCGGGACCGCCCGGGACCGCACAGGACCGCCCGGGACCGCCCGGGACCGCCCAGGACCGCCTGGGACCGCCAAGGACCGCCCTGGAACGCCCGGGACCGCCCAGGACCGCCCGGAACCGCGCTGGACCGCCCGGGACCGCCCGAGACCGCCCGGGACCGCCCGGGACCGCCCGGGACCGCCCCGGACCGCCCAGGACCGCACCCGGACCGCCCAGGACCACACCCGGACCGCCCGGGACCGCCCCGGACCGCCCAGGACCGCCCGGGACTGCCCGGGACCGCCCGGGATCGCCCGGGACCGCCCGGGACCGCCCGGGACCGCCCGGGACCGCCTGGGACCGCCCGGGACCGCCTCGGACCGCCCGGGACCGCCCAGGACCGCCCGGGACCGCCTCTGACCGCCCGGGACCGCCCAGGACCGCCCGGGACCGCCCTGGAATGCCCGGGACCGCTCGGGACCGCCCGGGACCGCCCGGACCGCCCGGGACCGCCTCGGACCGCCGGGACCGCCCAGGACCGCTCTGGACCGCCCTGGACCGCCCGGGACCGCCCTGGAACGCCCGGGACTGCCTGGGACCGCCCGGGACCGCCCGGGTCCGCCCCGGGACCGCCCATGACCACCCGGGACCGCCCGGGACCGCCCCGGACCGCCCGTGACCGCCCGGGACCGCCCGGGACCGCACGGGACCGCCCGGGACCGCCCGGGACCGCCCGGGACCGCCCCGGACCGCCCGGGACCGCCTCGGACCGCCCGGGACCGCCCAGCACCGCCCGGGACCGCCTCGGACCGCCCGGGACCGCCCCGGACCGCCCGGGACCGCCCTGGAATGCCCGGGACCGCTCGGGACCGCCCGGGACCGCCCGGACCGCCGGGGACCGCCTCGGACCGCCGGGACCGCCCAGGACCGCCCTGGAACGCCCGGGACCGCCCGGGACCACCCGGGACCGCTCTGGACCGCCCTGGACCGCCTGGGACCGCCCTGGAACACCCGGGACTGCCCGGGACCGCCCGGGACCGCCCGGGACCGTCCGGGACCGCCCGGAACCACCCGAGACCGCCTGGGACCACCCCGGACCGCCCGGGACCGCCCGGGACCGCCCGGGACCGCACAGGACCGCCCGGGACCGCCCAGGACCGCCCGGGACCGCCCCGGACCGCCTGGGACCGCCTCGGACCACCCGGGACCGCCCAGGACCGCCCGGGACCGCCCCAGACCGCCCGGGACCGCCCCGGACCGCCCGGGACTGCCCTAGAACGCCCGGGACCGCCCGGGACCACCCGGGACCGCCCCGGACAGCCCGGGACCGCCTCGGACCGCCCGGGACCGCCCAGGACCGCCCGGGACCGCCCTGGACCGCCCGGGACCGCCATGGAACGCCCGGGACCGCCCGGGACCACCCGGGACCGCCCTGGACCGCCCGGGACCGCCCTGGAACACCCGGGACCGCCCGGGACCGCCCGGGACCGCCCGGGACCGCCCGGGACCGCCTGGGACCACCCGGGACCGCCCCAGACCGCCCAGGACCGCCCGGGACCGCCCGGGACCGCACGGGACCGCCCGGGACCGCCCGGGACCGCCCGGGACCGCCCGGGACCGCCCGGGACCGCCTGGGACCGCCCGGGACGGCCCCAGACCGCCCGGGACCGCCCGGGACCACCCGGGACCGCACGGGACTGCCCGGGACTGCCCGGGACCGCCCAGGACCGCCCCGGACCGCCCGGGACCGCCTCGGACTGCCCGGGACTGCCCAGGACCGCCCGGGACCGCCCGGGACCGCCCGGGACCGCCCGGGACCGCCCAGGACCGCCTGGTACCGCCAAGGACCGCCCTGGAACGCCCGGGACCGCCCAGGACCGCCCGGAACCGCGCTGGACCGCCCGGGACCGCCCGAGACCGCCCGGGACCGCCCGGGACCGCCCGGGACCGCCCCGGACCGCCCAGGACCGCACCCGGACCGCCCAGGACCACACCCGGACCGCCCGGGACCGCCCCGGACCGCCCAGGACCACCCGGGACTGCCCGGGACCGCCCGGGATCGCCCGGGACCGCCCGGGACCGCCCGGGACCGCCCGGGACCGCCTGGGACCGCCCGGGACCGCCTCGGACCGCCCGGGACCGCCCAGGACCGCCCGGGACCGCCTCTGACCGCCCGGGACCGCCCAGGACCGCCCGGGACCGCCCTGGAATGCCCGGGACCGCTCGGGATCGCCCGGGACCGCCCGGACCGCCCGGGACCGCCTCGGACCGCCGGGACCGCCCAGGACCGCCCTGGAACGCCCGGGACTGCCCGGGACCACCCGGGACCGCTCTGGACCGCCCTGGACCGCTCGGGACCGCCCTGGAACGCCCGGGACTGCCCGGGACCGCCCATGACCACCCGGGACCGCCCGGGACCGCCCCGGACCGCCCGTGACCGCCCGGGACCGCCCGGGACCGCACGGGACCGCCCGGGACCGCCCGGGACCGCCCGGGACCGCCCCGGACCGCCCGGGACCGCCTCGGACCGCCCGGGACCGCCCAGCACCGCCCAGGACCGCCTCGGACCGCCCGGGACCGCCCCGGACCGCCCGGGACCGCCCTGGAATGCCCGGGACCGCTCGGGACCGCCCGGGACCGCCCGGACCGCCCGGGACCGCCTCGGACCGCCGGGACCGCCCAGGACCGCCCTGGAAAGCCCGGGACCGCCCGGGACCGCCCGGGACCGCTCTGGACCGCCCTGGACCGCCTGGGACCGCCCTGGAACACCCGGGACTGCCCGGGACCGCCCGGGACCGCCCGGGACCGTCCGGGACCGCCCGGGACCAACCGGGACCGCCCGGGACCACCCCGGACCGCCCGGGACCGCCCGGGACCGCCCGGGACCGCACAGGACCGCCCGGGACCGCCCAGGACCGCCCGGGACCGCCCCGGACCGCCTGGGACCGCCTCGGACCGCCCGGGACCGCCCAGGACCGCCCGGGACCGCCCCGGACCGCCCGGGACCGCCCCGGACCGCCCGGGACTGCCCTAGAACGCCCGGGACCGCCCGGGACCACCCGGGACCGCCCCGGACCGCCCGGGACCGCCTCAGACCGCCCGGGACCGCCCAGGACCGCCCGGGACCGCCCTGGACCGCCCGGGACCGCCATGGAACGCCCGGGACCGCCCGGGACCGCCCGGGACCGCCCGGGACCGCCCGGGACCGCCCGGGACCGCCCAGGACCGCTCTGGAACGCCCGGGACCGCCCGGGACCACCCGGGACCGCCCTGGACCTCCCGGGACCGCCCTGGAACGCCCGGGACCGCCCGGAACCACCCGGGACCGCCCGGGACCGCCCGGGACCGCCTGGGACCGCCCGGGACCGCCCCAGACCGCCCGGGACCGCCCGGGACCGCCCGGGACCGCACGGGACCGCCCGGGACCGCCCGGGACCGCCCTGGACCGCCCGGGACCGCCCTGGAACGCCCGGGACCGTCCAGGACCGCCCGGGACCGCCTGGGACCGCCCGTAACCGCCTGGGACCACCCGGGACCGCCCCAGACCGCCCGGGACCGCCCGGGACCGCAGGGACCGCCCGGGACCGCCCAGGACCGCCCGGGACCGCCCCGGACCGCCAGGGACCGCCTCGGACCGCCCGGGACCGCCCAGGACCGCCCGGGACCGCCCCGAACCACCCGCGACCGCCCCGGACCGCCCGTGACCGCTCTAGAACGCCCGGGACCGCCCGGGACCGCCCGGGACCGCCCCGGACCGCCAGGGACCACCTCGGACCGCCCGGGACCGCCCAGGACTGCCCGGGACCGCCCTGGACCGCCCGCGACCGCCCTGGAACGCCCGGGACCGCCCGGGACCGCCCGGGACCGCCTGGGACCGCCCGGGACCGCCAAGGACCGCCCTGGAACGCCCGGGACCGCCCAGGACCGCCCAGAACCGCCCTGGACCGCCCGGGACTGCCCGAGACCGCCCGGGACCGCCCGGGACCGCCCGGGACCGCCCCGGACCGCCCAGGACCGCACCCGGACCGCCCAGGACCACACCCGGACCACCCGGGACCGCCCCGGACCGCCCAGGACCGCCCGGGACCGCCCGGGACCGCCCGGGATCGCCCGGGACCGCCCGGGACCGCCCCGGACCGCCCGGGACCGCCCGGGACCGCCCCGGACCGCCCGGGACCACCTCGGACCGCCCTGGACCGCCCAGGACCGCCCGGGACCGCCCCGGACCGCCCGGGACCGCCTTGGACCGCCCGGGACCGCCCAGGACCGCCCGGGACCGCCCCGGACCGCCCGGGACCGCCTTGGACCGCCCAGGACCGCTCGGGACCGCCCGGGACCGCCCGGACCACCCGGGACCGCCTCGGAACGCCCGGGACCGCCCAGGACCGCCCTGCAATGCCCGGGACCGCCCGGGACCGCCCAGGACCGCCCTGGACCGCCCGGGACCGCCCTGGAACGCCCGGGACCGCCCGGGACCGCCCGGGACCGCCCGGGAACGCCCGGGACCGCCCGGGACCACCCGGGACCGCCCGGGACCGCCCCTGACTGCCCGGGACCGCCCAGGACCGCCCGGGACTGCACGGGACCGCCCGGGACCGCCCCGGACCGCCCGTGACCGCCCTAGAACGCCCGGGACCGCCCGGGACCGCCCGGGACCGCCCCGGACCGTCAGGGACCAGCTCGGACCGCCCGGGACCGCCCAGGACTGCCCGGGACCGCCCTGGACCGCCCGCGACCGCCCTGGAACGCCCGGGACCGCCCGGGACCGCCCGGGACCGCCTGGGACCGCCCGGGACCGCCAAGGACCGCCCTGGAACGCCCGGGACCGCCCAGGACCGCCCAGAACCGCCCTGGACCGCCCGGGACTGCCCGAGACCGCCCGGGACCGCCCGGGACCGCCCGGGACCGCCCTGGACCGCCCAGGACCGCACCCGGACCGCCCAGGACCACACCCGAACCACCCGGGACCGCCCCCGACCGCCCAGGACCGCCCGGGACCGCCCGGGACCGCCCCGGACCGCCCGGGACCGCCTCGGACCGCCCGGGACCGCCCAGGACCGCCCGGGACCGCCCCGGACCGCCCGGGACCGCCTTGGACCGCCCGGGACCGCCCTGGAATGCCCGGGACCGCTCGGGACCGCCCGGGACCGCCCGGACCGCCCGGGACCGCCTCGGAACGCCCGGGACCGCCCAGGACCGCCCTGGAATGCCCGGGACCGCCCGGGACCGCCCGGGACCGCCCTGGACCGCCCGGGACCGCCCTGGAACGCCCGGGACCGCCCGGGACCGCCCGGGACCGCCCGGGAACGCCCGGGACCGCCCGGGACCACCCGGGACCGCCCGGGACCGCCCCTGACTGCCCGGGACCGCCCGGGACCGCCCGGGACCGCACGGGACCGCCCGGGACCGCCCAGGACCGCCCGGGACCGCCCCGGACCGCCCGGGACCGCCTCGGACCGCCCTGGACCGCCCCGGACCGCCCGGGACCGCCCGGGACCGCCCGGGACCGCCCGGGACCGCCCCGGACCGCCCGGGACCGACTCGGACCGCCCGGGACCGCCCAGGACCGCCCGGGACCTCCCCGAACCACCCGCGACCGCCCCGGACCGCCCGTGACCGCCCTAGAACGCCCGGGACCGCCCGGGACCGCCCGGGACCGCCCCGGACCGCCAGGGACCACCTCGGACCACCCGGGACCGCCCAGGACTGCCCGGGACCGCCCTGGACCGCCCGCGACCACGCTGGAACGCCCGGGACCGCCCGGGACCGCCCGGGACCGCCTGGGACCGCCCGGGACCGCCAAGGACCGCCCTGGAACGCCCGGGACCGCCCAGGACCGCCCAGAACCGCCCTGGACCGCCCGGGACTGCCCGAGACCGCCCGGGACTGCCCGGGACCGCCCGGGACCGCCCCGGACCGCCCAGGACCGCACCCGGACCGCCCAGGACCACACCCGGACCACCCGGGACCGCCCCGGACCGCCCAGGACCGCCCGGGACCGCCCGGGACCGCCCGGGATCGCCCGGGACCGCCCGGGACCGCCCCGGACCGCCCGGGACCGCCCGGGACCGCCCCGGACCGCCCGGGACCGCCTCGGACCGCCCGGGACCGCCCAGGACCACCCGGGACCGCCCCGGACCGCCCGGGACCGCCTTGGACCGCCCGGGACCGCCCTGGAATGCCCGGGACCGCTCGGGACCGCCCGGGACCGCCTGGACCGCCCGGGACCGCCTCGGAACGGCCGGGACCGCCCAGGACCGCCCTGGAATGCCCGGGACCGCCCGGGACCGCCCGGGACCGCCCTGGACCGCCCGGGACCGCCCTGGAACGCCCGGGACCGCCCGGGACCGCCCGGGACCACCCGGGAACGCCCGGGACTGCCCGGGACCACCCGGGACCGCCCGGGACCGCCCCTGACTGCCAGGGACCGCCCGGGACCGCACGGGACCGCCCGGGACCGCCCCGGACCGCCCCGGACCGCCCGTGACCGCCCTAGAACGCCCGGGACCGCCCGGGACCGCCCGGGACCGCCCCAGACCGCCAGGGACCACCTCGGACCGCCCGGGACCGCCCAGGACTGCCCGGGACCGCCCTGGACCGCCCGCGACCGCCCTGGAACGCCCGGGACCGCCCGGGACCACCCGGGACCGCCTGGGACCGCCCGGGACCGCCAAGGACCGCCCTGGAACGCCCGGGACCGCCCAGGACCGCCCAGAACCGCCCTGGACCGCCCGGGACTGCCCGAGACCGCCCGGGACCGCCCGGGACCGCCCGGGACCGCCCCGGACCGCCCAGGACCGCACCCGGACCGCCCAGGACCACACCCGGACCACCCGGGACCGCCCCGGACCGCCCAGGACCGCCCGGGACCGCCCGGGACCGCCCGGGATCGCCCGGGACCGCCCGGGACCGCCCAGGACCGCCCAGAACCGCCCTGGACCGCCCGGGACTGCCCGAGACCGCCCGGGACTGCCCGGGACCGCCCGGGACCGCCCCGGACCGCCCAGGACCGCACCCGGACCGCCCAGGACCACACCCGGACCACCCGGGACCGCCCCGGACCGCCCAGGACCGCCCGGGACCGCCCGGGACCGCCCGGGATCGCCCGGGACCGCCCGGGACCGCCCCGGACCGCCCGGGACCGCCCGGGACCGCCCCGGACCGCCCGGGACCGCCTCGGACCGCCCGGGACCGCCCAGGACCGCCCGGGACCGCCCCGGACCGCCCGGGACCGCCTTGGACCGCCCGGGACCGCCCTGGAATGCCCGGGACCGCTCGGGACCGCCCGGGACCGCCTGGACCGCCCGGGACCGCCTCGGAACGCCCGGGACCGCCCAGGACCGCCCTGGAATGCCCGGGACCGCCCGGGACCGCCCGGGACTGCCCTGGACCGCCCGGGACCGCCCTGGAACGCCCGGGACCGCCCGGGACCGCCCGGGACCGCCCGGGAACGCCCGGGACCGCCCGGGACCACCCGGGACCGCCCGGGACCGCCCCTGACTGCCAGGGACCGCCCGGGACCGCACGGGACCGGCCGGGACCGCCCCGGACCGCCCGTGACCGCCCTAGAACGCCCGGGACCGCCCGGGACCGCCCGGGACCGCCCCGGACCGCCAGGGACCACCTCGGACCGCCCGGGACCGCCCAGGACTGCCCGGGACCGCCCTGGACCGCCCGCGACCGCCCTGGAACGCCCGGGACCGCCCGGGACCACCCGGGACCGCCTGGGACCGCCCGGGACCGCCAAGGACCGCCCTGGAACGCCCGGGACCGCCCAGGACCGCCCAGAACCGCCCTGGACCGCCCGGGACTGCCCGAGACCGCCCGGGACCGCCCGGGACCGCCCGGGACCGCCCCGGACCGCCCAGGACCGCACCCGGACCGCCCAGGACCACACCCGGACCACCCGGGACCGCCCCGGACCGCCCAGGACCGCCCGGGACCGCCCGGGACCGCCCGGGATCGCCCGGGACCGCCCGGGACCGCCCCGGACCGCCCGGGACCGCCCGGGACCGCCCCGGACCGCCCGGGACCGCCTCAGACCGCCCGGGACCGCCCAGGACCGCCCGGGACCGCCCTGGACCGCCCGGGACCGCCTTGGACCGCCCGGGACCGCCCTGGAATGCCCGGGACCGCTCGGGACCGCCCGGGACCGCCCGGACCGCCCGGGACCGCCTCGGAACGCCCGGGACCGCCCAGGACCGCCCTGGAATGCCCGGGACCGCCCGGGACCGCCCGGGACCGCCCTGGACCGCCCGGGACCGCCCTGGAACGCCCGGGACCGCCCGGGACCGCCCGGGACCGCCCGGGAACGCCCGGGACCGCCCGGGACCACCCGGGACCGCCCGGGACCGCCCCTGACTGCCCGGGACCGCCCGGGACCGCCCGGGACCGCACGGGACCGCCGGGGACCGCCCAGGACCGCCCGGGACCGCCCCGGACCGCCCGGGACCGCCTCGGACCGCCCTGGACCGCCCCGGACCGCCCGGGACCGCCCCGGACCGCCCGGGACCACCCTAGATCGCCCGGGACCGCCCGGGACCGCCCGGGACCGCCCCGGACCGCCCGGGACCGCCTCGGACCGCCCGGGACCGCCCAGGACCGCCCGGGACCGCAAAGGACCGCCCGGGACCGCCCTGGAACGCCCGGCACCGCCCGGGACCGCCCGGGACTGCCCTGGACCGCCCGGGACCGCCCTGGAACGCCTGGGACCGCCCGGGACCGCCCGGGACCGCCCAGGACCGCCCAGGACCGCCTGGGACCGCCCGGGACCGCCCCAGACCACCCTGGACCGCCCGGGACCGCCCGGGACCGCCCGGGACCGCACGGGACCGCCCGGGACCGCCCGGGACCGCCCCGGACCGCCCGGGACCGCCTCGGACCGCCCGGGACCGCCAAGGACCACCCGGAACCGCCCCGGACCACCCGGGACCGCCCCGGACCGCCCGGGACCGCCCTAGAATGCCCGGGACCGCCCGGGACCGCCCGGGACCGCCCCGGACCGCCCGGGACCGCCTCGGACCGCCCGGGACCGCCCAGGACCGCCCGGGACCACCCTGGACCGCCCGGGACCGCCCTGCAACGCTCGAGACCGCCCGGGACCGCCCGGGACCGCCCGGGACCGCCCGGGACCGCCCCGGACCGCCCGGGACCGCACCGGACCGCCCGGGACCGCCCGGGACCGCCCGGGACCGCACGGGACTGCCCAGGACCGCCCCGGACCGCCCGGGACCGCCCGGGACCGCCCTGGAATGCCCGGGACATCCCGGGACCGCCCGGGACCGCCCGGGACCGCCCGGGACCGCCCGGGACCGCCCCGGACCGCCCGGGACCGCCCGGGACCGCCCCGGACCGCCCAGGACCGCCTGGGATCGCCCGGGACCGCCCAGGACCGCCCGGGACCGCCCTGGACCGCCCTGGACCGCCCGGGACCGCCCTGGAACGCCCAGGACCACCCGGGACCGCCCGGGACCGCCCGGGACCACCCGGGACCGCCCGGGACCGTGCAGGACCGCCCTGGAACGCCCGGGACTGCCCGGGACCGCCCGGGACCGCCCTGGATCGCCCGGGACCGCCCTGGAACGCCCGGGACTGCCCGGGACCGCCCGGGACCGCCCGGGACCGCCCGGGAATGCCTGGGACCGCCTGGGCCCGCCCCAGACCGCCCGGGACCGCCCGGGACCGCCCAGGACCGCACGGGACCGCCCGGGACCGCCCGGGACCGCCCCGGACCGCCCGGGACCACCTTGGACCACCCGGGACCGCCCAGGACCGCCCGGGACCGCCCCTGACCACCCGGGACCGCCCCGGACCGCCCGGGACCGCCCTAGAACGCCCGGGACCGCCCGGGACCGCCCGAGACCGCCCCAGACCGCCCGGAACCGCCTCGGACCGCCCGGGACCGCCCAGGACCGTCCGGAACCGCCCTAGACCGCCCGGGACCGCCCTGGAACGCCCGGGACCGCCCGGGACCGCCCGGGACCGCCCGGGACCGCCCGGGACCGCCTAGGACCGCCCTGGCACGCCCGGGACCGCCCAGGACCGCTCGGAACCGTCCTGGAACGCCCGGGACCGCCCGAGACCGCCCGGGACTGCCCGGGACCGCCCGGGACCGCCCTGGACCGCCCGGGACCGCACCCGGACCGCCCAGGACCACAACCGACCGCCCGGGACCGCCCAGGACCGCCCCGGACCGCCCGAGACCGCCCCTGACCGCCCGGGACCGCCCTGGAATGCCCGGGACCGCTCGGGACCGCCCGGGACCGCCCGGACCGCCCGGGACTGCCTCGGACCGCCCGGGACCGCCCAGGACGGCCCTGGAACGCCCGGGACCGCCCGGGACCGCCTGGGACCGCCCTGGACCGCCCGGGACCGCCCTGGAACGCCCGGGACCGCCCGGGACCGCCCGGGACTGCCCGGGACCGCCCGGGACCGCGCGGGACCACCCGGGACCGCCCGGGACCGCCCCGGACCGCCCGGGAAAGCCCGGGACCGCCCGGGACCGCACGGGTCCGCCCGGGACCGCCCGGGACCGCCTGGGACCGCCCCGGACCGCCCGGGACCGCCTCGGACCGCCCGGTACCGCCCAGGACCGCCGGGACCGCCCCGGACCGCCCGGGACCGCCCCGGACCGCCCAGGACCGCCCTAGAACGCCCGGGACCGCCCGGGACCGCCCAGGACTGCCCCGGACCGCCCAGGACCGCCTCGGACCGCCCGGGACCGCCCAGGACCGCCCGGGACCGCCTGGACCGCCCGGGACCGCCCTGGAACGCCCGGGACCGCCCGGGATCGCCCGGGACCGCCCGGGACCGCCCGGGACCGCCCGGGACCGCCCTGGACCGCCGTGGAACGCCCGGGACCGCCCGGGACCGCTCGGGACCGCCCTGGACCGCCCGGGACCGCCCTGGAACGCCCGGGACCGCCCGGGACTGCCCGGGACCGCCCGGGACCGCCCGGGACCGCCTGGGACCGCCCGGGACCGCCCCGGACCGCCCGGGACCGCCCGGGACCACCCGGGACCGCATGGGACCGCCCGGGACCGCCCGGGACCGCACGGGACCGGCCGGGACCGCCCGGGACCGCCCGGGACCGCCCGGGACCGCCCGGGACCGCCCCGGACCGCCCGGGACCGCCCCGGACCACCCGGGACGGCCCCAGACCGCCCAGGATCGCCCCGGACTGCCGCCCAGGATCGCCCCGGACTGCCCGGGAACGCCCGGGACCGCCTGGGACCGCCCCGGACCGCCCGGGACCGCCCGGGACTGCCCCGGACCGCCCCGGACCGCCCGGGACCGCCTCGGACCGCCTGGGACCGCCCCGGACCGCCCGGTACCGCCTCGGACCGCCCGGGACCGCCCCGGATCGCCCCGGGACCGCCCCGGACCGCCCGGGACCGCCCCGGACCGCCCGGGACCGCCCCGGACCGCCCGGGACCGCCCGGGACTGCCCGGCACCGCACGGGACCGCCCAGGACCGCCCGGGACCGCCCCGGACCGCCCGGGACTGCCTCGGACCGCCCGGGACCGCCCAGGACCGCCCGGGACCGCCTCGGACCGCCCGGGACCGCCCCGGACCGCCCGGGACCGCCCTGGAATGCCCGGGACCGCTCGGGACCGCCCGGGACCGCCCGGACCGCCCGGGACCGCCTCGGACCGCCGGGACCGCCCAGGACCGCCCTGGAATGCCCGGGACCGCCCGGGACCGCCTGGGACCGCTCTGGACCGCCCTGGACCGCCCGGGACCGCCCTGGAACGCCCGGGACTGCCCGGGACCACCCGGGACCGCCCGGGACCGCCCAGGACCGCCGGAGACCACCCGCGACTGCCCGGGACCGCCCCGGACCGCCCGGGAACGCCCGGGACCGCCCGGGACCGCACGGGACCGCCCGGGACTGCCCGGGACCGCCCGGGACCACCCCGGACCGCCTGGGACCGCCTCGGACCGCCCGGGACCGCCCAGGACCACCCGGGACCGCCCCGTATCGCCCGGGACCGCTCCGGACCGCCCGGGACCGCCCTAGAACGCCCGAGACCGCCCGGGACCACCCGGGACCGCCCCGGACCGCCCGGGACCGCCTCGGACCGCCCGGGACCGCCCAGGACCGCCCGGGACCGCCCTGGACCGCCCGGGACCGCCATGGAACGCCCGGGACCGCCCGGGACCGCCCGGGACCGCCCGGGACCGCCCGGGACCGCCCAGGACCGCCCTGGAACGCCCGGGACCGCCCGGGACCGCCCGGGACCACCCTGGACTGCCCGGGACCGCCCTGGAACGCCCGGGACCGCCTGGACCGCCCGGGACCGCTCGGGACCGCCCGGGACCGCCTGGGACCGCCCGGGACCGCCCCAGACCGCCCGGGACCGCCCGGGACCGCACGGGACCGCCCGGGACCGCCCGGGACCGCCCGGGACCGCCCTGGCCCGCCCGGGACCGCCCTGGAATGCCCGGGACCGCCCGGGACCGCCCGGGACCGCCCGGGACCGCCCGGGACCGCCTGGGACCGCCCGGGACCGCCCCAGACCGCCCGGGACTGCCCGGGACCGCCCGGGACCGCACGAGACTGCCCGGGACCGCCCGGGACCGCCCGGGACCGCCTCGGACCGCCCGGGACCGCCTCGGACCGCCCGGGACCACCCAGGACCGCCCGGGACCGCCCCGGACCACCCGGGACCGCCCCGGACCGCCCGGGACTGCCCTAGAACGCCCGGGACCGCCCGGGACCGCCCGGGACCACCCCGGACAGCCCGGGACCACCTCGGACCGCCCAGGACCGCCCAGGACTGCCCGGGACCGCCCTGGACCGCCCGCGACCGCCCTGGAATGCCCGGGACCGCCCGGGACCGCCCGGGACCGCCCGGGACCGCCAAGGACCGCCCTGGAACGCCCGGAACCGCCCAGGACCGCCCAGAACCGCCCTGGACCGCCCGGGACCGCCCGAGACCGCCCGGGACCGCCCGGGACCGCCCGGGACCGCCCCAGACCGCCCGGGACCGCACCCGGACCGCCCAGGACCACACCCGGATCACCCGGGACCGCCCCGGACCGCCCAGGACCGCCCGGGACCTCCCGGGACCGCCCGGGATCGCCCGGGACCGTCCGGGACCGCCCCGGACCGCCCGTGACCGCCCGGGACCGCCCCGCACCGCCCGGGACCGCCTCGGACCGCCCGGGACCGCCTTGGACCGCCCGGGACCGCCCTGGAATGCCCGGGACCGCTCGGGACCACCCGGGATTGCCCGGACCGCCCGGGACCGCCTCGGACCGCCCGGGACCGCCCGGGACCGCCTGGACCGCCCGGGACCGCCTCGGACCGACCGGGACCGCCCAGGACCGCCCTGGAATGCCCGGGACAGCCTGGGACCGCCCGGGACCGCCCTGGACCGCCCGGGACCGCCCTGGAACGCCTGGGACCGCCCGGGACCGCCCGGGACCGCCCGGGAACGCCCGGGACCGCCCGGGACCACCCGGGACCGCCCGGGACCGCCCCGGACCGCCCGGGACCGCCCGGGACCGCCCGGGACCACACGAGACCGCCCTGGACCGCCCGGGACCGCCCTGGAACGCCTGGGACCGCCCGGGACCGCCCGGGACCGCCTGGGAACGCCCGGGACCGCCCGGGACCACCCGGGACCGCCCGGGACCGCCCCGGACCGCCCGGGACCGCCCAGGACCACCCTAGAATGCCCGGGACCGCCCGGGACTGCCCGGGACCGCCCCGGACCGCCCGGGACCGCCTCGGACCGCCCGGGACCGCCCAGGACCGCCCTGGACCGCCCGGGACCGCCCTGGAACGCCCGGGACTGCCCGGGACTGCCCGGGACCGCCCGGGACCGCCCGAGACCGCCCGGGACCGCCCAGGACCGCCCGGGACCGCCTGGTACCGCCCGGGACCGCCCCAGACCGCCTGGGACCGCCCGGGACCGCCCGGGACCGCACGGGACCGCCCGGGACCGCCCGGGACCGCCCCGGACCGCCCGGGACTGCCTCGGACCGCCCGGGATCGCCCAGGACCGCCCGGAACCGCCCCGGACCACCCGCGACCACCCCGGACTGCCCGGGACCGCCCCGGACCGCCCGGGACCGCCTCGGACCGCCCGGGACCGCCCAGGACCGCCCGGGACCGCCCTGGACCGCCCGGGACCGCCCGGGACCGCCCGGGACCGCCCGGGACCGCCCGGGACCGCCCGGGACCGCCCGGGACCGCCCCGGACCGCCCGGGACCGCACCGGACCGCCCGGGACCGCCCGGGACCGCCCGGGACCGCACGGGACCGCCCAGGACCGCCCCGGACCGCCCGGGACCGCCCGGCACCGCCCTGGAACGCCCGGGACCGCCGGGGACCGCCCAGGACCGCCCGGGACCGCCCAGGACCGCCCGGGACCGCCTGGGACCGCCCCGGACCGCCCGGGACCGCCTCGGACCGCCCAGGACTGCCCAGGACTGCCCGGGACCGCCCTTGACCGCCATGGACCGCCCAGGACCGCCCTGGAATGCCCGGGACCGCCCGGGACCGCCCAGGACCGCCCGGGACCACCCGGGACTGCCCGGGACCGCGCAGGACCGCCCTGGAACGCCCGGGACCGCCTGGGACCGCCCGGGACCGCCCTGGACCGCCCGGGACCGCCCTGGAACGCCCGGGACCGCCCGGGACCGCCCGGGACCGCCCGGGACCACCCGGGACCGCCCGGGACCGCCTGGGACCGCCCGGGACCGCCCCAGACCGCCCGGGACCGCCCGGGACCGCCCGGGACCGCACGGGACCGCCCGGGACCGCCCGGGACCACCCCGGACCGCCCGGGACCGCCTCGGACCGCCCGGGACCGCCCGGGACCGCCCGGGACCGCCCAGGACCGCCCGGGACCGCCAGGGACCGCCCCGGACCGCCCGGGACCGCCTCGGACCACGCGGGACCGCCCAGGACCGCCCGGGACCGCCCTGGACCGCCCTGGACCGCCCACGACCGCCCAGGACCGCCCGGGACCGCCCTGGACCGCCCTGGACCGCCCACGACCGCCCTGGACCGCCCGGGACCACCTTGGACCACCCGGGACCGCCCAGGACCGCCCGGGACCGCCCCTGACCACCCGGGACCGCCCCGGACCGCCCGGGACCGCCCTAGAACGCCCGGGACCGCCCGGGACCGCCCGAGACCGCCCCAGACCGCCCGGAACCGCCTCGGACCGCCCGGGACCGCCCAGGACCGTCCGGAACCGCCCTAGACCGCCCGGGACCGCCCTGGAACGCCCGGGACCGCCCGGGACCGCCCGGGACCGCCCGGGACCGCCCGGGACCGCCTAGGACCGCCCTGGCACGCCCGGGACCGCCCAGGACCGCCTGGAACCGTCCTGGAACGCCCGGGACCGCCCGAGACCGCCCGGGACTGCCCGGGACCGCCCGGGACCGCCCTGGACCGCCCGGGACCGCACCCGGACCGCCCAGGACCACAACCGACCGCCCGGGACCGCCCAGGACCGCCCCGGACCGCCCGAGACCGCCCCTGACCGCCCGGGACCGCCCTGGAATGCCCGGGACCGCTCGGGACCGCCCGGGACCGCCCGGACCGCCCGGGACTGCCTCGGACCGCCCGGGACCGCCCAGGACCGCCCTGGAACGCCCGGGACCGCCCGGGACCGCCTGGGACCGCCCTGGACCGCCCGGGACCGCCCTGGAACGCCCGGGACCGCCCGGGACCGCCCGGGACTGCCCGGGACCGCCCGGGACCGCGCGGGACCACCCGGGACCGCCCGGGACCGCCCCGGACCGCCCGGGACCGCCCGGGACCGCCCGGGACCGCACGGGTCCGCCCGGGACCGCCCGGGACCGCCTGGGACCGCCCCGGACCGCCCGGGACCGCCTCGGACCGCCCGGTACCGCCCAGGACCGCCGGGACCGCCCCGGACCGCCCGGGACCACCCCGGACCGCCCAGGACCGCCCTAGAACGCCCGGGACCGCCCGGGACCGCCCAGGACTGCCCCGGACCGCCCAGGACCGCCTCGGACCGCCCGGGACCGCCCAGGACCGCCCGGGACCGCCTGGACCGCCCGGGACCGCCCTGGAACGCCCGGGACCGCCCGGGATCGCCCGGGACCGCCCGGGACCGCCCGGGACCGCCCGGGACCGCCCTGGACCGCCGTGGAACGCCCGGGACCGCCCGGGACCGCTCGGGACCGCCCTGGACCGCCCGGGACCGCCCTGGAACGCCCGGGACCGCCCGGGACTGCCCGGGACCGCCCGGGACCGCCCGGGACCGCCTGGGACCGCCCGGGACCGCCCCGGACCGCCCGGGACCGCCCGGGACCACCCGGGACCGCATGGGACCGCCCGGGACCGCCCGGGACCGCACGGGACCGGCCGGGACCGCCCGGGACCGCCCGGGACCGCCCGGGACCGCCCGGGACCGCCCCGGACCGCCCGGGACCGCCCCGGACCACCCGGGACGGCCCCAGACCGCCCAGGATCGCCCCGGACTGCCGCCCAGGATCGCCCCGGACTGCCCGGGAACACCCGGGACCGCCTGGGACCGCCCCGGACCGCCCGGGACCCCCGGGACTGCCCCGGACCGCCCCGGACCGCCCGGGACCGCCTCGGACCGCCTGGGACCGCCCCGGACCGCCCGGTACCGCCTCGGACCGCCCGGGACCGCCCCGGATCGCCCCGGGACCGCCCCGGACCGCCCGGGACCGCCCGGCCGCCCGGGACCGCCCCGGACCGCCCGGGACCGCCCGGGACTGCCCGGCACCGCACGGGGACCGCCCAGGACCGCCCGGGACCGCCCGGGACCGCCCGGACCGCCCGGGACTGCCTCGGACCGCCCGGGGACCGCCCAGGACCGCCCGGGACCGCCTCGGACCGCCCGGGACCGCCCCGGACCGCCCGGGACCGCCCTGGAATGCCCGGGACCGCTCGGGACCGCCGGGACCGCCCGGACCGCCCGGGACCGCCTCGGACCGCCGGGACCGCCCAGGACCGCCCTGGAATGCCCGGGGACCGCCCGGGACCGCCTGGGACCGCTCTGGACCGCCCTGGACCGCCCGGGACCGCCCTGGAACGCCCGGGACTGCCCGGGACCACCCGGGACCGCCCGGGACCGCCCAGGACCGCCGGAGACCACCCGCGACTGCCCGGGACCGCCCCGGACCCGCCCGGGGACCGCCCGGGACCGCCCAGGACCACCCGGGACCGCCCCGTATCGCCCGGGACCGCTCCGGACCGCCCGGGACCGCCCTAGAACGCCCGAGACCGCCCGGGACCACCCGGGACCGCCCCGGACGCCCGGGACCGCCTCGGACCGCCCGGGACCGCCCAGGACGGCCCGGGACCGCCCTGGACCGCCCGGGACCGCCATGGAACGCCCGGGGACCGCCCAGGACCGCCCGGGACCGCCCGGGACCGCCCGGGACCGCCCAGGACCGCCCTGGAACGCCCGGGACCGCCCGGGACCGCCCGGGACCACCCTGGACTGCCCGGGGACCGCCCTGGAACGCCCGGGACCGCCTGGACCGCCGGGACCGCTCGGGACCGCCCGGGACCGCCTGGGACCGCCCGGGACCGCCCCAGACCGCCGGGACCGCCCGGGACCGCACGGGACCGCCCGGGACCGCCCGGGACCGCCCGGGACCGCCCTGGCCCGCCCGGGACCGCCCTGGAATGCCCGGGACCGCCCGGGACCGCCCGGGACCGCCCGGGACCGCCGGGACCGCCTGGGACCGCCCGGGACCGCCCCAGACCGCCCGGGACTGCCCGGGACCGCCCGGGACCGCACGGGACTGCCCGGGACCGCCCGGGACCGCCCGGGACCGCCTCGGACCGCCCGGGACCGCCTCGGACCGCCCGGGACCACCCAGGACCGCCCGGACCGCCCCGGACCACCCGGGACCGCCCCGGACCGCCGGGACTGCCCTAGAACGCCCGGGACCGCCCGGGACCGCCCGGGACCACCCGGACAGCCCGGGACCACCTCGGACCGCCGGGACCGCCCAGGACTGCCCGGGACCGCCCTGGACCGCCCGCGACCGCCCTGGAATGCCCGGGACCGCCCGGGACCGCCCGGGACCGCCCGGGACCGCCAAGGACCGCCCTGGAACGCCCGGAACCGCCCAGGACCGCCCAGAACCGCCCTGGACCGCCCGGGACCGCCCGAGACCGCCCGGGACCGCCCGGGACCGCCCGGGACCGCCCCAGACCGCCCCGGGACCGCACCCGGACCGCCCAGGACCACACCCGGACCACCCGGGACCGCCCGGACCGCCCAGGACCGCCCGGGACCTCCCGGGACCGCCCGGGATCGCCCGGGACCGTCGGGGACCGCCCCGGACCGCCCGTGGACCGCCCGGGACCGCCCGCACCGCCCGGGACCGCCTCGGACCGCCCGGGACCGCCTTGGACCGCCGGGGACCGCCCTGGAATGCCCGGGACCGCTCGGGACCACGGGGATTGCCCGGACCGCCCGGGACGCTCGGACCGCCCGGGACCGCCGGGACCGCCTGGACCGCCCGGGACCGCTCGGACCGACCGGGACCGCCCAGGACCGCCCTGGAATGCCCGGGACAGCCTGGGACCGCCCGGGACCGCCCTGGACCGCCCGGGACCGCCCTGGAACGCCTGGGACCGCCCGGGACCGCCCGGGACCGCCCGGGAACGCCCGGGACCGCCCGGGACCACCCGGGACCGCCCGGGACCGCCCCGGACCGCCCGGGACCGCCCGGGACCGCTCGGGACCACACGAGACCGCCCTGGACCGCCCGGGACCGCCCTGGAACGCCTGGGACCGCCGGGACCGCCCGGGACGCCTGGGAACGCCGGGACCGCCCGGGACCCACCGGGACCGCCGGGACCGCCCCGGACCGCCCGGGACCGCCCAGGACCACCCTAGAATGCCCGGGACCGCCCGGGACTGCCCGGGACCGCCCCGGACCGCCCGGGACCGCCTCGGACCGCCCGGGACCGCCCAGGACCGCCCTGGACCGCCCGGGGACCGCCCTGGACGCCCGGGACCGCCCGGGACTGCCCGGGACCGCCCGGGACCGCCCGGGACCGCCCGGGACCGCCCGGGACCGCCCAGGACCGCCCGGGACCGCCTGGTACCGCCGGGACCGCCCCAGACGCCTGGGACCGCCCGGGACCGCCCGGGACCGCACGGGACCGCCCGGGACCGCCCGGGACCGCCCCGGGACCGCCCGGGACTGCCTCGGACCGCCCGGGATCGCCAGGACCGCCCGGAACCGCCCCGGACCACCCGCGACCACCCCGGACTGCCCGGGACCGCCCGGACCGCCCGGGACTGCCTCGGACCGCCCGGACCGCCCAGGACCGCCCGGACCGCCCTGGACCGCCCGGGACCGCCCGGGACCGCCCGGGACCGCCCGGGACCGCCCGGGACCGCCCGGGACCGCCCCGGACCGCCCGGGACCGCACCGGACCGCCCGGGACCGCCCGGGACGGCCCGGGACCGCACGGGACCGCCCAGGACCGCCCCGGACCGCCCGGGACCGCCCGGCACCGCCCTGGGAACGCCCGGGACCGCCGGGGACCGCCCAGGACCGCCCGGGACCGCCCAGGACCGCCCGGGACCGCCTGGGACCGCCCCGGACCGCCCGGGACCGCCTCGGACCGCCCGGGACCGCCCAGGACTGCCCGGGACCGCCCTTGACCGCCATGGACCGCCCAGGACGGCCCTGGAACGCCCGGGACCGCCCGGGACCGCCCAGGACCGCCGGGACCACCCGGGACTGCCCGGGACCGCGCAGGACCGCCCTGGAACGCCCGGGACCGCCTGGGACCGCCCGGGACCGCCCTGGACCGCCCGGGACCGCCCTGGAACGCCCGGGACCGCCGGGACCGCCCCGGGACCGCCCGGGACCCACCCGGGACCGCCCGGGACCGCCTGGGACCGCCCGGGACCGCCCCAGACCGCCCGGGACCGCCCGGGACCGCCCGGGACCGCACAGGACCGCCCGGGACCGCCCGGGACCACCCCGGACCGCCCGGGACCGCCTCGGACCGCCCGGGACCGCCCGGGACCGCCGGGACCGCCCAGGACCGCCCGGGACCGCCAGGACCGCCCCGGACCGCCCGGGACCGCCTCGGACCACGCGGGACCGCCCAGGACCGCCGGGACCGCCCTGGACCGCCCTGGACCGCCCACGACCGCCCTGGAACGCCCGGGACCGCCCGGGACCGCCCGGGACCGCCCGGGACCACCCGGGACCGCCCGGGACCGCGCAGGACCGCCCTGGAACGCCCGGGGCCGCCCAGGACCGGCCGGGACCGCCCTGGACCGCCCGGGACCGCCCTGGAACGCCCGGACCGCCCGGGACCGCCCGGGACCGCCCGGGACCGCCCGGGACCGCCTGGACCGCCCGGGACCGCCCCAGACCGCCCGGGACCGCCCGGGACCGCCCGGGACCGCACGGGACCGCCCGGGACCGCCCGGGACCACCCCAGACCGCCAGGGACCGCCTCGGACCGCCCGGGACCGCCCCAGGACCGCCCGGGGACCGCCTTGGACCACCCGTGACCGTCCGGGACCGCCCGGACCGCCCGGGACCGCCCGGGACCGCCGGGACCGCCCGGGACCGCCTGGCACCGCCCGGGACCGCCCCAGACCGCCCGGGACCGCCCGGGACCGCCCGGGACCGCACGGGACCGCCGGGACCGCCCGGGACCGCCCCGGACCGCCCGGGACCGCCTCGGACCGCACGGGACTGCCCAGGACCGCCCGGGACCGCCCGGACCACCCGGGACCGCCCCGGACCGCCCGGGACTGCCCTAGAACGCCCGGGACCGGCCGGGACCGCCCGGGACCCGCCCGGACCACCCGGAACCGCCTCGGAACCGCCCGGGACCGCCCAGGACCGCCCGGGACCGCCCTGGACCGCCCGGGACCGCCCTGGAACGCAAGGGACCGCCCGGGACCGCCTGGGACCGCCCGGGACCGCCGGGAACCGCCAAGGACCGCCCTGGAACGCCCGGGACCGCCCAGGACCGCCCGGAACCGCCCTGGACCGCCCGGGACCGCCCGAGACTGCCTGGGACCGCCCGGGGACCGCCCGGGACCGCCCCGAACCGCCCGGGACCGCACCCGGACCGCCCAGGACCACACCCGGACCGCCCGGGACCGCCCGGGACCCACCCCGGACCGCCCGGGACCGCCCCTGACCGCCCGGGACCGCCCTGGAATGCCCGGGACCGCTCGGGACCGCCCGGACCGCCCGGACCGCCCGGGACCGCACGGACTGCCCCGGGACCGCCCGGGACCGCCCGGGACCGCCCGGGACCGCACGGGACCGCCCAGGACCACCCCGGACCGCCCGGGACCGCCCGGGACCGCCCTGGAATGCCCGGGACCGCCCGTGACCGCCCGGGACCGCCCGGGACCGCCCAGGACCGCCCGGGACCGCCTGGGACCGCCCCGGACCGCCCGGGACCGCCTCGGACCACCCGGGACCGCCCAGGACCGCCCGGGACCGCCCTGGACCGCCCTGGACCGCCCGGGACCGCCCTGGAACGCCCGGGACCGCCCGGGACCGCCCGGGGCCGCCCGGGACCACCCGGGACCGCCGGGACCGCGCAGGACCGCCCTGGAACGCCGGGACCGCCCGGGACCGCCCGGGACCGCCCTGGACCGCCCGGGACCGCCCTGGAACGCCCGGGACTGCCCGGGACCGCCCGGGACCGCCCGGGACCGCCTGGGACCGCCCGGGACCGCCGCAGACCGCCCGGGACCGCCCGGGACCGCCCGGGACCGCACGGGACCGCCCGGGACCGCCCGGGACCACCCCGGACCGCCCGGGACCGCCTCGGACTGCCCGGGACCGCCCAGGACCGCCCGGGACCGCCCCGGACCACCCGCGACCGCCCCGGACCGCCCGGGACCGCCCGGGACCGCCCCGGACCGCCCCGGACCGCCCAGAACCGCCTCGGACCGCCCGGGACCGCCCAGGACCGGCCGGGACCGCCCTGGACCGCCCGGGACCGCCCTGGAACGCCCGGACCGCCCGGGACCGCCCGGGACCGCCCGGGACCGCCAAGGACCGCCCTGGAACGCCCGGGACCGCCCAGGACCGCCCAAAACCGCCCTGGACCGCCCGGGACCGCCCGAGACCGCCCGGGACCGCCCAGGACCGCCCGGGACCACCCCCGGACCGCCCGGGACCGCACCCGGACCGCCCAGGACCACACCCGGACCGCCCGGTACCGCCTGGGACCGCCCCTGACCGCCCCGGGACCGCCCCTGACCGCCCGGGACCGCCTTGGAATGCCCGGGACCGCTCGGGACCGCCCGGACCGCCCGGACCGCCCGGGACCGCCTCGGACCGCGCGGGACCGCCCAGGACCGCCCTGGAACGCCCGGGACCGCCCGGGACCGCCCAGGACCGCACGGGACCGCCCAGGACCGCCCCGGACCGCCCGGGACCGCCCGGCACCGCCCTGGAACGCCCGGACCGCCGGGGACCGCCCAGGACCGCCCGGGACCGCCCAGGACCGCCCGGGACCGCCTGGGACCGCCCCGGACCGCCCGGGACCGCCTCGGACCGCCCGGGACCGCCCAGGACTGCCCGGGACCGCCCTTGACCGCCATGGACCGCCCAGGACCGCCCTGGAACGCCCGGGACCGCCCGGGACCGCCCAGGACCGCCCGGGACCACCTGGGACTGCCCGGGACCGCGCAGGACCGCCCTGGAACGCCCGGGACCGCCTGGGACCGCCCGGGACCGCCCTGGACCGCCCGGGACCGCCCTGGAACGCCCGGGACGGCCCGGGACCGCCCGGGACCGCCCGGGACCGCCTGGGACCGCCCGGACCGCCCCAGACCGGCCCGGGACGCCCGGGACCGCGGGACCGCACGGGACCGCCCGGGACCGCCCGGGACCACCCCGGACCGCCCGGCGCAGGGACCGGGGGACCGCCTCGGACCGCCAGGGACCGCCCGGGACCGCCCGGGACCGCCCAGGACCGCCCGGGACCGCCAGGGACCGCCCCGGACCGCCCGGGACCACCTCGGACCACGCGGGACCGCCCAGGACCGCCCGGGACCGCCCTGGACCGCCCTGGACCGCCCACGACCGCCCTGGAACGCCCGGGACCGCCCGGGACCGCCCGGGACCGCCCGGGACCACCCGGGACCGCCCGGGGACCGCGCAGGACCGCCCTGGAAGCCCGGGACCGCCCAGGACCGGCCGGGACCGCCCTGGACCTCCCGGGACCGCCCTGGAACGCCCGGGACCGCCCGGGACCGCCCGGGACCGCCCGGGACCGCCCGGGACCGCCTGGGACCGCCCGGGACCGCCCCAGACCGCCCGGGACCGCCCGGGACCGCCCGGGACCGCACGGGACCGCCCGGGACCGCCCGGGACCACCCCAGACCGCCAGGGACCGCCTCGGACCGCCCGGGACCGCCCAGGACCGCCCGGGACCGCCTTGGACCACCCGGGACCGTCCGGGACCGCCCGGGACCGCCCGGGACCGCCCGGGACCGCCCGGGACCGCCCGGGACCGCCCGGGACCGCCTGGCACCGCCCGGGACCGCCCCAGACCGCCCGGGACCGCCCGGGACCGCCCGGGGACCGCACGGGACCGCCCGGGACCGCCCGGGACCGCCCCGGACCGCCCGGGACCACCTCGGACCGCACGGGACTGCCCAGGACCGCCCGGGACCGCCCGGACCACCCGGGACCGCCCCGGACCGCCCGGGACTGCCCTAGAACGCCCGGGACCGGCCGGGACCGCCCGGGACCGCCCCGGACCACCCGGAACCGCCTCGGACCGCCCGGGACCGCCCAGGACCGCCCGGGACCGCCCTGACCGCCCGGGACCGCCCTGGAACGCAAGGGACCGCCCGGGACCGCCTGGGACCGCCCGGGACCGCCGGGGACCGCCAAGGACCGCCCTGGAACGCCCGGGACCGCCCAGGACCGCCCGGAACCGCCCTGGACCGCCCGGGACCGCCCGAGACCGCCTGGGACCGCCCGGGACCGCCCGGGACCGCCCCGAACCGCCCGGGACCGCACCCGGACCGCCCAGGACCACACCCGGACCGCCCGGGACCGCCCGGGACCACCCCGGACCGCCCGGGACCGCCCCTGACCGCCCGGGACCGCCTGGAATGCCCGGGACCGCTCGGGACCGCCCGGGACCGCCCGGACCGCCCGGGACCGCACCGGACTGCCCGGGACCGCCCAGGACCGCCCGGGACCGCCCGGGACCGCACGGGACCGCCCAGGACCACCCGGACCGCCCGGGACCGCCCGGGACCGCCCTGGAATGCCCGGGACCGCCCGTGACCGCCCGGGACCGCCCGGGACCGCCCAGGACCGCCCGGGACCGCCTGGGACCGCCCCGGACCGCCCGGGACCGCCCTGGAACGCCCGGGACTGCCCGGGACCGCCCGGGACCGCCCGGGACCGCCTGGGACCGCCCGGGACCGCCCCAGACCGCCCGGGACCGCCCGGGACCGCCCGGGACCGCACGGGACCGCCCGGGACCGCCCGGGACCACCCGGGACCGCCCGGGACCGCCTCGGACTGCCCGGGACCGCCCAGGACCGCCCGGAACCGCCCTGGACCGCCCGGGACCGCCCGAGACCGCCTGGGACCGCCCGGGACCGCCCGGGACCGCCCCGAACCGCCCGGGACCGCACCCGGACCGCCCAGGACACACCCGGACCGCCCGGACGGCCGCCCGGGACCACCCCGGACCGCCCGGGACCGCCCGGGACCGCCCGGGACCGCACCGGACTGCCCGGGACCGCCCGGGACCGCCGGGGACCGCCCGGGACCGCACGGGA